>NW_026864480.1:0-50987 GCF_026571515.1 Ruditapes philippinarum | reverse complement strand
AAATTTACTGTTCTAGAGACTCTTGTTTCAGAACAGAAAGAGGTAAAACAACTAAATGATGTATGTCACACCTGTATTTGCATCTTTGCATTAAAGAAGATAAAGATAATATGTTAATTGTTAAGAAAAAAACTTTATAATTTAAGTTCTTGTGACAAAGGTATTAAAGCAGCGCGCCTCCAGATTCGTGATTTTCGTGACGATTTTGAAAATGTATTTGAATGTGTAATATTGTAAAATAACCAAAATTTACACATTATCAATGGCACTTACAAACCAGGCAAATTACCAAAAAGTGGTCAAAATATGCATAAATAGCATTTACTGCGTTAGTAACGCAAGTGAAAAATAGTTGTAAATACTGAAAAATACTGAAAAATCGGTCATTAATCGCACATTATATGTAAAATATTACTTGAATCTTAAATCTTGAAACTATTTACTTTTCCTTACATGATCATCTTAGTACATTTTCCCATTGAAATATTTTGACTCATCTGGAGGCAATGTACCTTTAAATCTGAGTATGTAGCCAATTACCTTGAAAGGCAACCCGATTCATCCCATGTACAATGGGTATGAAGTGTATATAGCTATTATTATTTGCTGCAAAATATATTGTTTGAATTTTGATTTAAAATAACGTCATTCTTAAAAACTTCGCTGTAAATATTTCCACTTCGCCCTATATGATCTGAAAAGCAAAATTCTAGTCGCCCTAAAATCTCTATGAAATGTCTGACGTAATTAGCACACATGCTGAAGCCAGGCCAAAAGCTCCATTTGGAATTCACACTTGGAAATCCACATCGCTAAAAATAGCGCATTGATAATTCGGTAAATATAAGCTGTGAAAGACCCTGATATGAATGCAGCAGATGATAAAAAGCTAGCTAATTGATAATTAAGTTACCTCAAACGTAAATATTTGTGTCTTATTAGCTCACCAGAGCTGAAGGCTCAGGGTGAGCTATTAGTATCAAAGGGGGATACTCCGGCGTCCGTCGTCATGCGTCAACAATCGTCTTCTTCTCTTAAACTGCTGGGCAGATTTACTTCAAATTTGGTCTGTAGCATCCTTGTGAAATTCACACTTGAATTTGCTCATGTCATTTCAATTGGCCCCTTTTAGGGGTCAGTAGAGCTAAAAATAGAAAAACCTTTAAACATCTTCTTCTACAGAACTAATGGATGGATGATCACCAAACTTTGTCTGTAGCATTCTTGGGTAGTCTTTTATCAAGTTTGCTCATATGAATTTGAGTGGCCCCTTTTAGGGGTCTCTAGGGCTAACAATAGAAAAACCTTTAAACATCTTCTTCTACAGAACCAATAAAAATAGAAAAACCTTTAAACATCTTCTTCTACAGAACTAATGGATGGATGATCACCAAACTTTGTCTGTAGCATTCTTGGGTAGTCTTTAATCTAGTTTGCTCATATTAATTTGATTGGCCCCTTTTAGGGGCTGCTAAAACTAAAGATAGAAAAATGTTCAAACACCTTCTTCTACTAAAGTAAATGATGGATCATCACCAAACTTTGTCTGTGGCATTCATAGGTAGACTTTTAATAAGTTTGCTAATATTAATTTAATTGGCCCCTTTTAGAGGCCTCTATAGCTAAAATTAAAAAAAACCTTTAAAGGTCTCTTTCTACAAAACTAATGGATGGATGATCACCAAATTTTGTCTTTAGCATTCTTAGGTAGTCTTTTATCAAATTGGCCCATATTAATTTGATTTGCCCCTTTTAAAGGCTTCTAGAGCTATAAATAGATAAGTCTTTAAACATTATCTTGTATGGAAGTCAAAGATTGATGATTGGCAAACTTTGTCTGTAGCGAGTTTATGTTGTCTTCTATCAAATTTTCTCATATTAATTAGATTAGCTAAAATGCCCCAGGCCATGGCATTTCTTCAAATTATAGTTTAAAGATATACTATGCTCATCCTTGGGTAAAATATTTTTATCACATAACTTTATTGAAATTTATGTAATTTTTACCAAGTATTTCCAATTTGAACAAAAGAATGTATAATTATCTATTGGAAGCTGTGTGCCCTATTACGGGTCTAGTAAAATTGGTCTTTTCTTAAAAAATAAGTGCCAGTTTTTTTATGACACTTTATATTTATATTGTAACCTCCTATAGTTTGTAGAATTTAAAACACAGCTTTGTGTGAAGTTGAAAGATGTTTATTTTATATTTACAAAGAGACTGTGTAGCAAGTATGATCAAATAAGAAATTTGATGAAAGGGAAACAACTTATGTTGGAATGTCTTTCATAAATGTGATCTGTTATGCAATTATTCTAAGCTGGGAGTAATGACCTGTTTGCTGATGAAATTATTTGAGGTCATGACCAATGGGGAGAGAAAACTTGATATTTACAAAATCACTTGAACATAATGATTAACAACAAACTTTATAGTGATGATTTATCATAAATGTTTTCAGAAATAGGTAATACTTAATTGAAAAGGTAGTATACAGCTATGTTATACAGTAAATGCTTTTTTTTTTCAAGTTTGAATACTTTCACATTGAATCAATTATTATGCGTGTATCTGAACTGTAAACATATCTGCACATAGTTTTTCATTTTACATGCTTAAATAAAACCCTGATCCCAAAACTCACTAGACATGCACAATGGCAAAGTTCAATGGTATAGAAAAAATAAAGTTCTGATTTTTTTTCACAAATGCAATCTTGTTAAGCATAAAATCTGCCCTATAATTTGGATACACTGATTGCATCAGAAACTGTCTATAGGGTCAGTGGAAGGTCAGTGAACAGAATTTTTCTCCAGGAAATAAAATTATGTCAAAAGAAAGATTTTGTTTTCTGCACTTTAATAACAAAGATGAGTTTGTATGCTCATTTTTTGTGTCGCCTTGAAAAGGCGACATATAAGGGTTACTTATGTTGGCGGTGTCGGCGTCCCCTAAAGTTTGTCCGGAGCATAACTCAGTCACTATAAGTCTAATTGACTTCAAACTTGATATGCATGCTTTCAATAATCCGAAGTGCAGTGCATAAGGACCAGTACTCTGCAGTTCTTAATTTTTGAGTTATTGCCCTTTGTTAATTTTCATACTTTAATTTTGTCCAGGCTATTTCTCATAAATTTTAAAAGATACGGACTTGAAACTTCATAGAATGATAGATCTTTCTGATAAGAATTGCAGTGCACAGAAACTGCTGCTCTGCACTTATTATTTTTTGAGTTATGGCCCTTTGTTAATTTTCATACTTAATTTTTGTCCGGGGCATTTCTCGGAAAGTATAAAAGCTATGGACTTGAAACTTCATAGGATGATAGATCTCATTAAGAAGAAGTGCAGTGCACAAGAACTGATACTCTGCATTTCTTATTTTTTGAGTTATTGCCCTTTGTTAATTTTTATACTTTATTTTTGTCCTGGTCATTTCTCCTCAAGTATGAAAGCTATGGACATGAAACTTCATAGGATGATATATCTCATTAAGAAAAAGTGCAGTGTACAAGAACCGGTACTCTGCATATCTTATTTGTGAGTTATTACCCTTTATTAATTTTCATACTTTATTTTTGTCCAGATTATTTCTCATAAATTTTAAAAGATATGGACTTGAAACTTCATAGAAAGATAGATCTTATTGATAAGAAGTGCAGTGCACAGAAACTGCTGCTCTGCACTTATTATTTTTTGAGTTAGTTTTCATATTTCATTTTTGTCCTGGCCATTTCTCCTAAAATTTATTGTTCACAAGGAGACACATCCCACTCGCGATTAAATTCTGTTAAAATTGTTTTAATTTTTTTAGTCTTTATTGAATTGGATTCAAACTTGGAGAAAGCACATTTTAATTAATTTTGGGAGACATTGTTGAACCTTGTTTCATGTCCATAGTTGAAAGTTGATATCAGTTGAGATATCAGATATCACTTATGTGATTTTTTTATGTATAGACTTTATATTTGGACAAGGGGTGTAATTTCTGATGCTGAATTGAATTTTCATATCAGCTGACCTGCTTTGATTTCTTTGATATCATTTGACCTACTTTCTTGTTTATTGACATACAGTCTTGTTATTTGGATAAGGGGTGTAATTTGTGATGCTTATTGAATTTTGATATCAGCTGACCTTCTTTTGATATTTTTTACATTGATTTACCTATTGTCATTTTTAGGTACAGTTATATTAACATATAGAATGTATAGAAACATTGTTACTTCAAACATCTTCACCTTACATATTTTGCATGTGACATTTTGTGTATTCATTCACAAAAGTTATGAAAAAAGTCCTATCAAAATTACCCTTGCTCTATTGGTCAATTATTCTGCATTTATTCTACATAGTCTCATAGGAATACACTTGGCCCAATGGTGGGCCATATGAATGATCTAGGGTCATCTTGGCCATATGGTTTATTATGAAGGAAAAAAACAATCAATGTTGTAAGGTATATAGCTACATGGGCAAGTTAAAGTTGAGCTTTCTAACACTAAAAAACAGTTGTTTCTGGTGAGCGACCAGAGCGATGGCCCTCTTGTTTACAATATCCCCTGTATGTTTTGTTTGATTTACAATATTCCCTAAACGTTTTGTTTGATTTACAAATTCCCCTATATGTCCTGTTTGATTTACAATATCCCCTAAACGCTTTGTTTGATTTAAATTTCCCCTATATGTCCTGTTTGATTTACAATATTCCCTAAACATTCTGTTTGATTTACAATTTCCTCTATATGTCCCGTTTGATTTACGATGTCCCATGTACATTTGCCGGTCCATTTAGATTCTTGTTATCATCATTACGTTTATGATAGTAATATTCATCATTATAACTGATGTAAATTGATAGAATTTGGATAATTATTATGAATTATTATGAATTAAAGAACTTTTCTTCTTAATTAAATGCATTTAAAAGTTAAGAGTCAGAAACTGTTGAACCTACAAAAATGTTGTGTTGATGTAAATCAAATGCTTTAATAAACGTTATTGAGCAACTAGTACTTCATTAAATATCATCAAAGCGATTTTCAAAAATTAATACACAGTCATTTGTTTATTTTCCGTGACATATACATGTATATTTTATATGCATGTACATATAAAGGTGTACATGTATGTTTTGTGAAATAAAATTAGGAAAAAAATCCAATGATATAACTCGATTTGATGATCACTTCTCTCTAAATTTCAAAACTTCTCCCTATTTTTCCTGAAGGGAGAAGTGACTTCTCCCTAAATATTCAGTCCAAGGTAGTCACGCTTAAAGGTTAAATGTTGGCTAAGCTGGTTCATGGTGAAAGTCACACTTAAAAGTTCAATGTTAACTATACTGGCTCATTGTTAAGGCTACAAGTAAAGGTAAAATATTATAATATATCTTGTTTGTTATGTTAGGGTTTTACCTTACCCGTTGAAGGATTTTCTTCAATCATTGCTCAGTTTACACAATTCAGCACTGAGAAATGTTGAGTTTGTTGTCCAGGGACAGATTTTGTTATTAAATAAGGTATAGAACTATAAACTTTTATAATCATGTTGATAATTTTAGCTTCAAATTTGTACCACTTCGAAACAATTTTTTTCTTTAAGAATATAAAATGTGACCCGATGACCTACTCCTTTATTGCAGAGCATTTTCTTACAAAGAATTTTGGGCGAGTGATTAAATATGATCATGGTGGTTATTTTGCTAAAATATAAAAATGAAATAAAAATATGTACACAATTCTGTACATACCATGGATATTTTTAAACTTAATAACAAACATCTTGTTGATTAGTTTTGAACTAAAATGTCTTTTTTTGGAGTAAAGAAGATGATTTGTTTTTGCAGGAAATGGCAAAAATTAAGACAGAAACTTCCTCAGGTCAAAGTCAGGCAGAGTATGAGCAAACCAAGTTAGGTAAGTAAATATTTGTTTTGATGGTGTACATACAAGTGTATGATATTGCCATTAATATAAAATAGAAAAAGAAAAACAGATGAAGATCAATGGACTTTATTATTTTAGAAATTTATATAGTTATTTAGTACTCAGGATCATACAATATCATTAAATTTATAATATTATTAAATTTATGCAATTAACATTTGATTACACTCTATCACATAATGTGGTTGGTGCTATACTGGAATAACTTTGTGGCATAATTAGGTCAGTCATTCCGTCTATTTGTTTCCATCGGGTCAATATCCCCCTTGGAGGACAAATGCCAAACATCAAACTTTTTTTTCTTTTTCTCTATAAATTCTATACCCCGAGTGTGATTTTCCTTAAACATGCCTCAACAAGGCAATGTGCAAAATCAATGTCTGTGCTTTGTTTGCAAAAGGTCAAGGTCATCTTTGGAGGTCAAAGGTCAAATATGAAACATTGTCCTCTTCCCTTTATGCATCATATATCCTTTGAAAAAAATTTTTTGCTCACCTGTCAATAAGTGACATGGTGAGCTTTTGTGATCGCTTTTCGTCCGGTGTCTATCCATCCGGTGTCTGTAAACTTTTACTTGAAATGACATCTCCTTATAGACTGCTAAGCCAATTTCATCCAAACTTAACAGGAATAGTCAATTTTAAAAATTGTTCAAAGAATTTAATTCCAAGCAGAACTCTGGTTGCCATGATTACCGAAAGAAAAAACTTAAAATATTTTCTTTTAGAAAATCGTAAGAGCTAGAGCCTAAATATTTGGCATGAAACATCATCTTGTCAGTGTCTATCAATTTTGTTCAAATAAATGCCCTGGGGTCAAAATTGGCCCCGCCTCACGGGGTGATTGATTTTCCTTATTTGTATATAGTAAAAACTTAAAAAATCTTCTTTTAAGAAACCCAAATAGCTATTAAGCTATTAAGCATGAAACATCTTCTAGTGGGTGTCTACAAAGTTTGTTCAAATAAAAGCCCTTGGGTCAAAATTTGCCCTGCCCCAGGGGGTCATTGTTATTCCCTTTATGTATATAGTAAAAACTTAAAAAATCTTCTTTTAAAAAACCCAAATAGCTAGAGGTTAGCTATAAAGCATGAAACATCTTCTAGTGGGTGTCTACCAAGTTTGTTCAAATAAGAGCCCTTAGTGCAAAATTGGCCACGCCCAAAGGGGTCATTGTTTTTCCCTTAATGTATATAGTAAAAACTATTTATTTTAAAATCTATTTTTTTTAAATCTTTAGAGCTAGAGCTAAGATATTTAGCATGAAACATCTTCTAATGGGTGTCTACCATTTTTCTTCAAATAAGGGCCCTGGGGTTAAAATTGGCCCCGCCCTGGGGATCATTGATTTTCCTTATATGTATATAGTTAAAACTTAAAAAATCTTCTTTTAAAAAACCCAAAGAGCTAGAGTTTAGATATTAAGCATGAATAATCATCTAGTGAGTGTCTACCAAGTTTGTTCAAATAAAAGCCCTGGGGACAAAATTGGCCCGCCCAGAGGGGCAGGGTCATTGCTTTAGCTAGGGCATAGATATTTATCATGAAACATCTTCAAATAGGTGCCTACTAAGTTTGTTCAAACAAAAGCCTTTGGGTTAAAATTGGCCCTGTCCAGGGGGCTTATATACAGGTGAGTGAATTCAGGGCCATCATGGCCCTCTTTTTTAAATTGGCATAACTGTTTACTGCAACATGAAAAGCCATGCCACAGCTGTCCCAGTTCAAGGTCAAAAGTTGAAGGTCAAAAGTCATACATCAAACATGTTCGTCTCTGCTTTATAAATTCTACACTTGTCAAGGATTTTCTACAAACTTGGCATTGATCACCTGATGGCAATGTGCTGAACCAAGGCCACTGCCTTACCAGCTCAAGGTTAAGGTCACCCTTGGCTCTTCAAATGTTTTTTCCCTTTTTGATCTTGTTATGAGGGAATCTTGTTATGTTAAGATTATTTGTAAATATTTCTGATTTTAAGGACTGCTCAATAAATTTCAGTTTGTCGTACTCAATTGATGGAACATTATCGCAGTGATGTACTTAAAGTATCAGCAATACCTTTACAACCAGATGAAGAAAATTATAACTTCAGTGACATTTATATAAGACCCACTATAACAAATAAGATAGAAAAGAACAGAAGGGAGTCTGAGGAGAAAGAAATAGAGTCCATGTCAGAGATTTTCACAAAGAACAGGGAACCACAGAAATTTATTTATGTTGTTGGAGATGCAGGGTCTGGTAAGAGTAGTTTCTGTAAATATTTGATCAACTGTTGGTGTATGGCACACAGTGATGGACCCAATACAGATGATGAGTTTGAAGGAGTCAAGGAAATGAAGAAATTTGATTTTATGTTTTATATTTCTCTTAGACATAACATAAAGATCCGAAGTATCCAAGAAATGCTTGAAATGCGATATGATAAGATAAAAAATTTAAGTAAACTTCTGGAAAATGATTCTGAAAAGATAATTATTTTGCTTGATGGTTTAGATGAATGGTCTTTTGACAGTGAGACTAGAAATGAGTTCCAGGCAGGCCTTCCTGAACGTGACTTTACAAAGAAATACACCATTGTTACTACATCACGACCATGGAAAATTCACAGTTTGAGAGTAAGTAATAGAGAGATACATCAATTATTGAAATTAAAGGGGTTTGATGAAACACATGAAAAAGAAATGATTGAGAAAACAATAACAGCGTTGAACGAATCATTAGATCCTAGTGAGTGTGAACAAAAGCTTAAGGTACGTTCTGTGGTTGGCCTGAAACAGGTACCAATTATGCTGCAGCAATTGGTTTGTCTATGGTGTGATGGTAAACTTGATAAAACCTCAAGGTGTGCTATTTATACTGGTATGTTAGAACTTTATTTCACCTGGAATTTCAATAAAACTTTAGGAAATAATACAGAATGTATGGAAAGTTCTCAGAATGTTGAACTCCCTCAGTATTTAACAGATGTAGAGATATGTAGATTAAATAGTCATCTTATATATGGTGTGTCATACTTGGCTTATGAGACATTGTTCAATTATCCAAAGGATAAGTCCTTAACATTTGACAAATCTGTGTTTGATGATTTAAAAATATCACATGAAATGCGAGAAACATGTCTGAAACTGGGAATTTTGACAGAAGATAAATGTCCTTCTTTTTCTGTATCCAAACCTAAAAGCTCTGTGTTCTCTTTCATTCACAAATCAATGCAAGAATTTCTGGCTGCAGTGAATATCGGTATCAATTTCAATGCAAAAATTGGTTTGTCAGATAGTACAGGAAATAATGAATTAGCCAAAAAGTTTATTAATGAGGTTTTTCAGAAATGTTCAACAGTAAATGACATATTAGAGCAGTCAAATGTCATCATTATGCTATGTGGTCTAGAACCTAGATTAGCAACACATGTTTCAAAATACATATATGATACTGTGTCAGAAGACTCTCGTGTTCAGGAATACAGGAGAACAATAAATAGTAGCATTTATAGGGATCATAGTTGTATTACTGATATTCAAAAGCTTATGTTTGAGTCAATGGAAGAATTCAATGCAACATGTAGTATAGGAAGTAATCCTGTATTTTATATAGGAGATTTGGTCATTGATAGATGGGTCAGTATTGTGATATTGTTTGTTCAGGTATTGATCAGCATCAAATTGTTCCTGACTCTGTTCTGTCTATTAATGTAGATGACATCAACACAAAAAATGTTAAATTTACAAAATATTTACCAATGTTTCATCATCTTGAAAAAATTGAAATAAGATATGAATCTGAATCTCAAAGGTTATTTAGTACACAAAGTGATAGTACACAGAGTAATAAACAGAGGATTGATGAGATAAACAATTGTGTTTCTGAGACAATTAAAGTAAATACTTTAACATTAAAATCTCTGTCTCTTGCTTATGTCTTACCCAAGTATTACCCAGTGTGTAAAACAGTTGTTAGTTACCTACCTAGTATGATCAATCTTGTAGCAATAAGTATGAGTGTATAATTTAGATATAACAATGAGTCATGATGATACTACTACATTTTGTAATTTTCTTGAGAGAACCAGTCATCTTGAACAAATACATCTTTATAATGTTAAATGTGAGTGTAGGAAGCAGCATGATGTAAATTTATCAAAACATCAACAACTTCAGTACCTTTATGTGAGACATACTGTTAGTGTGATAGATGCTGATACTACAAACCTTGAAATATTTACATTTAGTCAATTGAAAGATAGTAATTATGAGAAAATATTTGATATTATTAGAAAATCTAACAAATTAAAAGAACTTGTATTGTATGGAGATTATTACAATAAATCTCAATTATATCATACCAACATAACAAAGAGACTAGTCACAGTATTACCATTGTTACACAATCTCAGTAAGCTTGAGTTATGGCTGTGTAGGTTAACTGGCAATATAATACAGTTACCTTTAGAGATGAAGAGTTTAAAGAACATTGAGCTTCAAAATGTCATAATGAATTTGACAACATGGCAAAAGTTTGTTGATAGTCTTCCTGATATTCCTCATACTGTAGATGTGAGTGTAAGGGGCTGTTATATAACAGAAGATGGTGATGAGTTAAATAATGATATGTTTACATTGGTATCACAAGGGTTTAGAAGAGGAAAGGGAAATGTTGCTAGACAATATGTAAGGGATAAGGATCAGTTATTTCATGTTAAACATGATGGTTATAACTTTGAATTTTCAACAAAAAAGTGATAAAGTATACAGGTAGTATTTAAACTAAATTATTGCATGTTAAAAGAGATAATTTTTTTGTTCATTTTTGACAAAAAAGAAAATGACCTGAATTTTTATCAAAGTGAGATAGAATACATGTAGTTAACATAGTGTTTAAACTAAATTATTGCATTTTAAAAGAGATGAAAACTTGGGTTTTCATTTTCAACAAAAAATGATCTGAATTTTTAACATAGTGAGAGAGAATAAATGCAATTCACATAGTGCTTAATCTAAATTATTTCATGATAAAAGACATATTTATTAAAATAAACATTATCAGCAAAAAAATAATAATACTAAAGTTACATATTGATATGTTAAGTAATGAATGTAATGCAATATGATAGATAACAATCAGCAAAAACAGTTCATTAATTATTAATTTCTGGTCATTGTTATCATATTGAAATTGATGAAAGTAATATTCAAATGTGTATTTAAATAAAAAAAATGACAGAAATGCACTGAAATATAAAAGACAAAATATATTAATCTGGATAAAGGTAAAGGTTATTTCTTAAAGAGCAGAGATAGTTTGTGAAAAGAAATATGATTCGAAAAAAGTAATGTTCTAATTATAATGCATAAAAAGATTTGAAAATAAACAAGTAAATAAATTAATGAATAAATAAATTGAATGAAAATATAAAACAGATGTTTAATGTAATTTACATGGTCAGAAAAGTTAGAAGAAGTAAAAGATAACATGCAAATACCAGTCATATAAATATGTATGGCAATGGAATGGTATATATAAATACCAGGGCAGCGTTTTACTAACGTACTTACGCCTAAGATTTACGTAAGTTTTAACTTACGTCTGATTTTTTTACGTAAAGGCGTTTTACTAAAAATTTGCGTAAGTAAGAATTTCGTAAGTTTTTACGTATAGTTACGCTTAAAATTTGTTGACTTAAAACTTACGTAAGTAAGACTGACATCATCTATGAATAATGGCAGAGCAGGAAAGCGAAAATTTTAGAGGCGGATGTGATTTGTAATATATTTAAATGGGGAAAGCGGCTCTAAGTCTAAGTAAGGAAAGGGTAATGTAGCTTTACGGGCCTATTAAAAATTATATTTAATAAAAAACATATAAAAAAATACGAATATGGAAGTCTTCCTATCAGTTTAAAGTCTTTTAATTACTGTCTTCTTCTCCAAAATTATATTGGTACCCCATACCGCCCTTAGTCGTGATTGACCTCAACCCAAAGTATTATAAATCAGTTATTTATGTTTGTTTATGTTGTGTTTTTTATTATTTCAACTTCACGAGCTTTTGATGCTATATGTAGATTTATTGAGAATTTTATAAATGACATATAATATTGATTGAAACTCAGAAAAGTTTTTCATTATATACTTTTAAATTAAATATTGAGAAATATTTATGAATAAAATGGATATTTTCATTTTCCGTATTTTCACTGCTGTGAAGCATATTTTCCATATTTTCACAGGTGGACTTAATTCAGCCAATATACAAAATTTGAGGGAAATTCTTTTTAAATGTGATGTCAGAAAAGAGAAAAATGTATATAATAAACAGAAAATTCCTTCTATAATTACAGGATTTATTTTCATCTTGTGGTATGAAAATTATCATATATCACTCGTGGCTAACGTCTCTCATAAAATATTTATTTTCATACCAATCGATGAAAATAAATCCTGTATTTATAGTAAAAACTTGAATATCCTCTATATATGTTTATTAAATAGTATGATTAGAAAATGTACATGAAATTATCTGTTGCAAATGTTTTTTATTGCAAATATTCAGATATCATTACTTCACTAAGATAAAATCGTGAATATCTTTTGTTTGCATGTGGCGTTTTTGTGTGATCTTTCTTACGCATATTTTAGGCATGTTTCAGCGTAAAATCTTTAAAAATCAAAGGGTTTTCTTTACTTGATAGACATAAAATAAATAAATAAAATAAAATAAAAATAAATAAATAGAAATAAAAATATATTTTATTTAAATGTTGGCTGTTTCAATAAGCTTAAATAGTTCATATAAAAATGAGAAAACATCCATATTTTTCACTTGCGGACATTACAGTTTTTTTACTTCTCAAAACAAACTAAAACCCTTTCAATATCTTCCATGATGGGTCATATGGGGGTTTCCTTTCTACTCTATAAATGTATTAAAATTCGGGAGAAACCCCTGCATGATGGATGACCGTTGGCACAATATGCCCTTAAAAATACGAATTGCTCAGCAACATTCATGAGAGTCCGTAGATGACTCTACGAAATACCAGTTTAGCCTTTTTCAAAAATGTTTGCGGTTATTAAATATTACTAAAACGCCTCCTTATGGACTTAATTATTCTGAAAACCTTCTTTCAAGAGTTACGCACTATTTTAACGTAAGTCTACGGAAAAACTTACGGAAGTTTTGTGAAACGCACTTACGATTTACGTAAGTTTAAACGTAAGCGTAAAGTTACGATAATTCTTACGTAAAAACTTACGCAATGTTAGTAAAACGCTGCCCAGTTATATGAGATAAAGAACAAGGGAATCGGGTATATTTAAATACCAGTTATATCATTATGTACAAGGGCAGAAGATGTAAAAGATTAATGTAACTGAATAAATAAATATCTGTTATATGATATATTGGACAATGTAATGGTATAAACAAATACTAGTTGCACGATACATAGGACAAGTGAATGATATATATTGATACCAGTTATATGGTGTATAGGATAATGGAATGTTATAAATAAATACCGGTTATACAATATATAGGACAGGGGTATATATAAATACCAGTTATATGATATATAGGGAAAGTGAATGATATTTATAAATACTAAATATGATATATAGGACAAATGATTGATATAATTTAAATACCAGTTATATGATATATAGGACAGAGGTATATATAAATACCAGTTATATTATATAAAGGACAAGGAATGGTATATATTAATACCAGTTATATGATAAATAGGACAATGAAATGGTTTATATTAATACCAAATATATGTTATTAAGGACAAATGAATGGTAAAAAGTTATATGGTATGTAGGATAAGGGAATGGTATATATAATGGTGTATATATCAATACAAGTTATATAATATATAGGAAAAGTGAATGGTATTTATAAATACCAGTTATATGATATATAGGACAAGGGAATGGTATTTATAAATACCAGTTATATGATATATAGGACAAGGGAATGGCATTTATAAATACCAGTTATATGATATAAAGAACAATGGAATGGTTATATATGAATACCAGTTATATGTTGTAAAGGACAATGAATTGTATAATTAATACCAGTTATATGAGATATAGTACAGGGTCACAGTATATGTTATTACCAGTGATATATAGGATTACATGTATATGATATAGAGGAATAGTAAATTTTATATGTGAATACCTGTTATATGATATATAGGACAAGTGAATGGTATACATAATTGTTTTATTCATTGAGATGAGAACCATTTACATGTTTTATTTTAGAGACTCCTTCTTTGATTGTTTTATATTGTAAAAATTGAAAAAAGTGAGAAAAAAATTATGATTATGCAAAATGATAATGTGTACAAGTTAATACTGTTAGTCAGTATTACTCAAAGTGTTAAAAGGGACTCCACTGAGGATTTTTGACGTATTCAGAATTATATTTACTTAATTTTTTTAGAGTAATATATGAGAGTAATAAGAAGTCAATGTCCGAGGACCATGGACTATAACATAGATTTTGACAGAATCATTACCCTTTTTGAAGTTAGAAAATTCTGCATTATCCATCACTGTGGCTAGTTGAGGACACTGTGCTATTGAGAGCTCTTGTTTTTCAAAATTGTATATAAAGTGTTTAAATGTTTATAGTTAAAGTCCGTCTGATAATAACAGTTCATTAATATCGATTTTCAGTTTTATTTAGAGTATATTTCTTCAGTATCATTTTTATGTTTTCCGTATTGAATACCCCGATTAATCTGTTTTGGATTTTCTACTTTAATTATTTTTTGCTTGGCTTTTGGGCCTCAATGGAGCTCCTTCAAGGGAACTTTTTGTGTTAGTGTTAGAATGATAAATTTAAACACAAGGCAATTATAAATATACTTTGCTGTAAATTTAGATGTACTGTATATACTGTTATTACAAAGACAGTATAACATTATTTTTAATTAAAACAAGTTATACACGATTTATGTAAATATGATTTCATTATACCTTCATATATATGCTCAATAGAAATGTACAATTGAGATAAAATATACATGGCTGTCAGGTGCAAGTGCTTATTGACTCTTCAACTGGCTTTGTTGCCTTTGGGTTACACCTCAGTGATATAAACCAGTTCTCAGCTGCCCCTCCGGGATAAATTTAAGTTCTAAGCTGCCCCTCGGGGATATACAAGTTCTCAGGTGCCCTTCAAGATATAAACCAGTTATCAGCCCCGCCCCCTCAGAATTATTTACCAGTTCTCAGCTAACCCTGGGATATATACAAGTTCTAAGCTGTCCTTCCGTAATATATACCAATTCTCAGCTGCCCCTCGTGGATATATACCAGTCCGTAGTTGCCCCTCGTGGATATATACCATTTCACTGCCCCTTGGTGGACATATACCAGTTGTCGGCTACATCTAAGGGATATATACCAGTTCTAAGCTGCCCTTTAGAAATAAATACCTGTTCACAGCTACACCCCCGGGATATATACCTGTTCTTGACTGCACCTTGGGGGATATATATAAGTTCTCGACTACCCCGCAATAGGGGATGTATTCCAGTTCTCGGCATAAGTCAGTTCTCAGTTGCCCCTCAGGAATATATACAAGTCTCAGCTATACCTGAGGGATATATACCAGCTCTCGGATACCAATATGCTCTCTCACACAGACAGCCATATTTTATAAGTTTATATACTATCAGATATTTATGTTCATATATAATTTATGTAACAGTTGAATTAGAACTTTTTAACTAAACAAATTGTCATATTTAAGTACCAAGACATTATAACATTATAGGTATATATAAGTTATATTTCTGCTGATGTTAACATAATTATGATATGCTAGTTTACATGTATTGTATTACATATGTTACATGAAATAACACAAAGTTATATACCAAGATTAAGAAATGCTATATGTAAACACATGTTACGCATGTCTGTTTGTTACATGAAATTCTGATTGAATGTATATGGTACATATGTAAACATATTAGTACATGTAAATAAATGTTTATGGGATAATTACAAGCTATTGCAATCCTTTTATGAAGATAAGCTTATATTATTTTATAACAAGTAATGTTATGTGACATACATACATTTTAAACAGTTATACTTGTTTGTTTTAAAGGCCCATTAAGACTGAAAAAAATGCAATCACTTTTATTTTTAAAAACTTTCATTTTTAGTTTCTTATTGGCAATATATCTAAGCCATCTTGTTTTTGTTTTTTTTGCATTTTGGCAACTTTGAGTACAGTTATGATGAATAAGTATTTTATATGGATGTGAAATAACCATTTTGTTTACATTTTGCGACACTAATCATATTTTCTTTTCAAACTCATTTTTGTCAGGGGATAAGAATATCACATGTTGTAAATCTATTATTACAACATAACCAAACACATATTCGCCCTTTTTACAAAAATAAATATCTATACATTTCTTACTCGTAATGTGCCTTTAAACTTTAAATATATATGGAGTAAATTCATCTAGTATATAAATAAACATATAATTACATGTAATTGTTTAATTACTAGGTATATGGATGTTTTTGTTTATTTTATGTTTAGGTATGTTATGTCCTA
This sequence comes from Ruditapes philippinarum, assembly GCF_026571515.1. NCBI lineage: Eukaryota > Metazoa > Mollusca > Bivalvia > Venerida > Veneridae > Ruditapes > Ruditapes philippinarum. Next base: position 34,439 of record NW_026864480.1, on the reverse strand, counting down.
TTAACATATGCATCAAACATGTTTGTTTGTGATTTGGAATATAGATTATATCATTCAAGTACATCTGTATACCTTTATGCACATGTAAATGATGACAAATTGTCCATATTTATGCTTAAGTTAAGTTAAGATAAGTTTAATGTGGAATATGTCAATTATACATACTTATATATTTTACATGAACAATTAACTTGAAATGTACATTGAAAAGTATCTAGATAGGTAGACATAATTCTGTTTGAATAAATATAAACTTGTCTGAGAGCACTTATTAATTTGAAATGTGCACAATTCTATTCTCTTTATTTATCAGAACTTTGTTTGTTTATTAGAATAAGTTTGTTTAATGAAGAATTGAAAGTAAATAAATGATAAAAACTGTTTAATTTGTCATAAGCAAGATGATGAAAACTAGCAAATTAAACACTTCTATTCGGTATTACATGTATATTAATTATAACTTTGTTAAAGTGTGTCTTGATTTGTAATTCTATTAATTGATAATTGATAAAGTTATGGAGAACTATATGGGATTTAAATTATAGCAATACACACTTCATTTCAGCCATTGATTGACTAAAGATTATTTTTTTGTATCATGTACAACAATAAATATAGGTATGTTTTAACTTGTAGACTTTTAAATTTCCTTACTGTATTTAGAAAGAATAGATACAACAAAAAATAACAACATACTGTTCTATTAGTGCAAATATAGTATGAATGTAAATTGTTTTTGATTAATTAAAAAAAGCTTCATATGTTTTTAGCTCACCTGTCACAAAGTGACAGGGTGAGCTTTTGTGATCGCTTTTCGTCCGGCGTCCGTCCGGCGTCCGTCCGTCCGTCCGTAAACTTTTACTTTAAATGACATCTCCTCATAAACCACTAAGCCAATTTCATCCAAACTCCACAGGAATGTTCCTTTGGTGGTCACCTTTAAAAATTGTTCAAAGAATTTAATTCCATGCAGAACTCTGGTTGCCATGGCAACCGAAAGAAAAAACTTTAAATATCTTCTTTTAAAAAACCGTAAGAGCTAGAGCTTAGATATTTGGCATGAAACATCTTCTAGTGAGTGTCTACCAAGTTTGTTCAAATAAAAGCCCTGGGGTCAAAATTGGCCCCGCCCCTGGGGGTCATTGATTTTCCCTATATACATATAGTAAAAACTTAAAAAATCTTCTTTTAAAGAACCCAAAGAGCTAGAGCTAAGATATTTGGCATGAAACATCTTCTTATGAGTGTCTACCAAGTTTGTTAAAAAAAAAGCCCTGGGGTCAAAATTGGCCCCGCCCCTGGGGGTCATTGATTTTCCCTATATACATATAGTAAAAACTTAAAATATCTTCTTTTAAAGAACTCAAAGAGCTAGAGCTAAGATATTTAGCATGAAACATGTTCTAATGGGTGTCTACAAAGTATGTTCAAATAAAAGCCCTGGGGTCAAATAAAAGCCCTGCCCTGGGGGGTCATTGATTTTCCTTATATGTGTATAGCAAAAACTTAAAAATCTTCTATGAAAAAACAGTAAGAGCTAGAGCTAAGATATTTGGCATGAAACATCTTTTAGTGAGTGTCTACCATGTTTGTTCAAATAAAAGCCCTGGGATCAAAATTGGCCCCGCCCCAGGGGGTCATTGATTTTCCCTATATGCATATAGTAAAAACGTAAAAAATCTTCTTTTAAAGAACCCAAAGAGCTAGAGCTAAGATATTTATCATGAAACATCTTCTAATGAGTGTCTACCAAGTTTGTTCAAATAAAAGCCCTGGGGTCAAATTTGGCCCCGCCCCAGGGGGTCATTGATTTTCCCTATATGCATAAAGTAAAAACTTAAAAAATCTTCTTTTAAAGAACCCAAAGAGCTAGAGCTAAGATATTTATCATGAAACATCTTCTAATGAGTGTCTACCAAGTTTGTTCAAATAAAAGTCCTGGGGTCAAAATTGGCCCCGCCCCAGGGGGTCATTGATTTTCCCTATATGTATATACATGTAGTAAAAACTTAAAAAAAAATCTTCCTTTTAAGAACTCAAAGAGCTAGAGCTAAGATATTTAGCATGAAACATGTTCTAATGGGTGTCTACCAAGTGTTCAAATAAAAGCCCTGGGATCAAAATTGGCCCTGCCCCTGGGGGTCATTGATTTTCCTTATCTGTACTGTATGTGTATAGCAAAAACTTAAAAATCTTCTTTGAAAAACCCAAATAGCTAGAGTTAAGATATTAAGCATGAAACATCTTCTAGTAAGTGTCTACAAAGTTTGTTCAAATAAAAGCCCTGGGGTCAAAACTGGCCCCGCCTCAGAGGTGTCATTTATTAACTATATGTGTATAGTAAAAACTTAAAAAATCTTTTTTTAAGAAACCCATTGAGCTAGAGCTTAGCTTGAAACATCTTCTTATGGGTGTCAACCAAGTTTGTTCAAATAAAAGCCCTTGGGTTAAAATTGGCCCTGCTGGGGGCAGGGTGGGGCGCTATATACAGGTGAGCGACTTCAGGGCCATCATGGCCCTCTTGTTTTTAAATGGTGGCATGCATATCAGGTTAGAGAAATGTTAACAATATATAACTATTAGATTTTGTCACATAAACTTTATAGAGCACTGGGATATGTTTTTAATGTAATACAATGTACTTTTAAATTAGTAAAATGTATTTGTTTGCTTGTTTTGATAGCATGAGTGTGTGACTGTTCGTAATAAAAAATATACAGAACTCATTTGTGCAATTATTTGTTTTTCCCTCTCCTACAGAACTAAATAAGGGCATATAACTTCTTAAAATTTTACTTTCTGATTTTTGATCTTCAAACATGGTGTATTGATTTTTCATGACCAGTAGATGACCCCTATTAATTTTGGGGTCAAAGGTCAAGGTTACATTGACCTTGAAGGTAAAACATTTTCTAATCAATAACTTAAGAACTTTTAGGCTTAGAAACTTCGAACGTGGTATGATGATTGTTCATGACCAGAAGATGAGCCCTATTAATTTTTGGGTCAAGGTCACTTTGACCTTGTAGGTAAAAAAATTTTCTGATCAATAACTAAAGAACTTTTAGGCATAGGAACTTCAAACTTAGTATGATGATTGTTCATGACCAGTAGATGACCCCTATTCTTTTTGGGATCAAAGGTCAAGGTCACATTGACCTTGTAGGTAAAAATGGTTTCCGATCAATAACTTAAGACCTTTTAGGCCAAAGAACTTTAAACTTGGTATGATGATTGTTCATGACCAATATATGATTCCGATTGATTTTACACTCAAGTGGTCAAGGTCATATTGACCTTGTAGGTAAAAATTGTGTCCGATCAATAACTTGACAAGCCATAGGCTGTTGACCCTTAAACTTTGTAGGTGCATTGGTCTTGGCAAGTAAATGACCGCTACTGATTTTGTGGTCATTGCTATAATGTCATAGTCATATTGACCTTGTAGCTAAAAACGATTTCTGATCAATTACTTGACAAATCATGGGCCTTTGGTCCTCAAACTTCGTCTATGGATTCTTCTTGGCGAATATATGACCCCTTTTTACTTTGGAATCAAAAAGTCAAGGTCACCTCACCTTATCATGGTATGTCAAGACGGTTTCCTATTTATAACTGGACAACCGATTGACTCTTGACCTTCAAACTTCAGATGCATTGCTTATAGTCAGAAGATGACCACAATGGTATTTTGGGGTCAAGGGGACAGAGGTCAAGATCACATTGAGGTAAAAAATGTTTACTGATCAATATTTCAACAACTCATTGGTGAAGTTTGTAACTCCCGAAGACAGCGAAAAACATCATTCCTTTTTTATGTGACCTAAATTGTGTCCGGTGCGCCAAAGTAAAGCAAAATTTTTAATTCTATAAGTCGCTTATAATGGGCAAAACTGTACATAGAGTTGCCATGCAACACAGCAGAACATCCATGCACTCTCATAGAGACTCGTCTGCGAAGCTTCTGTCGGAAATAGGTAGGCTTATTGATGAGTCATTGACCGAGAATACCAGCAACATTATATAATACAGCAATTTCTTTCTTTTCAAAGTTTTGTTATGGTAGGCAGATCATTGCAGTTGCCACTAACGTGAAACAAATAACATAATATATAATTATAGTCTTAATTAATGTCTTTGCAACGATGTGCTTGTAAGATAATAATTAGTTACATATCCTCTATATGTTAAATCACTAAAATTAATGGCATGGTTGCTAATTAGAAAACTTATAGGTATAGGTGAACCGTTTGAATGAAGGCTCAAGACAACAGTTGCCACTTAATGTGAAACAAACAACATAATATACATGTATACTAATATTAATGCATTTCTTTGCAACGATATGCGTGTTAGACAATAATAAGCTACATACCCTCTATATGTTAAATCACTTAAATCAATCATATGAAACATTGCTAATTTTGAGTCTTATAGTAGTCGATTGCCTTTGACAGTTGAGGCATCAAAATTGTACCTGCCTTTCATCCGTGCATGATCGTAAGAGGCGACCAATTGGGTTCGCATGACCAGAGTATCTGCATCTCTTAGGTCCAACAGGTGAGGTTGTTTTGATCCCGGGTTTTTCTTTAAGTTTGTAACTCCCGAGGTAAGCACAAATCATCTTTTCAGTTTGGCGCCATATGACCTAAGTTGTGTCGTTGTGCTGTAAGGCCAAACAAAAACAACAACAAAATATGTTAGCACAAAATTCAGCTCAATTTCTGATTCTATAAGTCACTTATAATAGGCAAGACTGTATCGAGAGTTACCATGAAACACAGCAGAACATCTATGCATTCTCATAGAGACTCGTCTGTGAACCTTCAGTCGGAAATAGATAGGCTTATTGATGAGTCATTGACCGAAAATACCAGCAACATTATATAACACAGCAATTTCTTTCTTCTCAAAGTTTTTTATGGCAGGCTGATCATTGTTGTTGCCACTAAATGTGAAACAAATAACAGAATATATAATTATAGCCTTAATTTATGCCTTTGCAACGAAATGCTTGTAAGACAATCATTAGCTGCATATCCGCTATTAATATATGTAAAATCACAAAATCAATGACATGAAACCTTGCTAATTAGAAAACTTATAAGTAAAGGTGAAACGTTTGAATGAAGACTCAAGACGAGCCCGGGGTTCTAAGAATACACGTCATTCTAAAACAGACAACTTTTTTAAAATAAATTTCAGCTTTACAAAGTGTTTGTCTCTCTCAGTACAAGAACATGTTATTTGAAGCTGCTTTTTCGCATGCAAACATTACAGTTCTTAGAAAAAGCTAAATGTCACCAGCTAGGCTAATTCCTAACAAAACAAGAGATTTTCATGCGTACTAGCAAATACTTTTGTGTCCTTTTCTCGATATCAGAATAAAATATATAAGATACCATTGCACTTATCTAACTAGTATTATTTACATAGACCAGACCTTCGGAAGTTTTCCATAAAATAACATGTGATAACAGCATCATATAACATAACAGCAGGTAAATTAACAGTTACTTATAAAGTATGGTGCAAATGAAAACGGTTCCAGTATTTATCGCTCAACGGAAAAAGAATGCGGTGTTTAAATTCAGTGTTGTACGGTGCTCCAATATTCGAGTCAATAGGCCTTTTTTCAACATAAATATTCCCTAAAATTTACAATACAAACACACAATTTTGTATGGAACTTGAATTTATGACTAACCATAATGTATACACAAGCTCGTAGGGTCATAAAACAAATACATTGTTGTTTTAGCACATGTTTTTGTGACAAGTACGAGTCATGTAGAGGTAGACACGATCTTTTGTAAACACTATTTCTTCGAAGTATGTAATTTTTGTGAATTGACTTTGTGTTGTGCTAGATTAACGATAAATTATTTCAAAAATTCGATGGAGTACTTAAACAATTGAAAAAATTTTGCAATGTCCAGCAGTAAGATATTTTGTAAGCTATTACCTGCAATTTGGTTATCCCGCCATTAATATTTTGTCCAGAAATATACGATGTCTCGGTCAGAAGTATGATATTTTGACGTTGCGCCGAAAAGTTGTGGTAAACGCCCTATCCCCGTGAATTAGATGATAAAAAAAATGAAAAAAAATGATATATACCTGCTATTATTTTCTCATAATAAAGAAAAGGCACAATATTGCCTCAAATAATCATTCGCAAAGAGTCTCTTAACCCTTTTTTCTAAAGAAAGTGTAGGGAAATATTTAGTGTTGTGAAATCTTTCGATAATTTAGTAGTGTTCGTTTACAATACGCATGCGCTGTAAAATTGGAGTAAATCAATATGGCGGAAAATAGCCCCGGATAATATTTTCTCAAAATTTGAAGAAATTGCGGTAAGTATCTTGAAACGTTTGTGACTAATAAGTAAATTATTTTTTACTTAAATGAAATGTTAACATAACAAGTCAAAAACAATTAACTAGCTTAGGTAAATTACCAATGTTTTATCAATTGAAAACGAAAGTTGGATTTTGGGGAATTTCCGCGTGAGGCTAATAATCTTAAATATCAACACACATTAATTAGACTTTTATTAAGCTCTTCCTTAAATGAATTTATAATATTGATTAATAATTGCAACAGCTAGTCCTATTGTATGGGGTATGATTATTAAAATGTGTGTGTACCGAAAACGAAAGTAGAAAATGGCAAATTATCTCCCCTTTGTTTATACATTTTATTGAAAAATATAAGCAAATAATAATAAGAAAATAAAGGGGAAATATACCCCTCTTAATAAACACATATCAAATCAAATCAAACTTTATTGAGTTATAGACCACCGGCCCATACACATATAAAGATTTATAATACAAAATATACATCTGTGGATGCTACATATCAGACATGGTAAAGACATAATAGAAATATACTGGTTGGAGAGATAACTCCGACACTAAATCACATACTTTTTGTAATATCTTAATTATCTTCCTGTATATTTTAAATATTGAACCACCTAAATAAAGTTCAGTTCAAAGACTTTACATTACACTACAAAAATTATGTATGAAAATGAGAATTGGTACTTCTTTAAGGTCCTGAATAGGGTATACAAAACATGGTCTTTTTACCCCTCAACAGTAGATAAAGTCGACACTTAAATTTTTAAGTAAAAAATGACAGGAAAATCAGCATCATTAACTTATTTTTACATCTTATATGTTTTATCTATTTTTTGTTGATGTAAAAACAAGTTTTCAAAAATATTTCCCAAGTCAGTGGCCTGTGGTCAATACATTTCTAACTACCTCATTGTAATTTAGTAAAAAGAACGTTTTGAAGCAGTTTTTGCCAACGAAAAGTTTCGGTTAATTGAAAAAATGTTAAAAAGTTTACCAACTTACAAAAAATCATCACATTCTGTCCTGCTCCTATATTACTAGGTGACCATATGCTTTTTTGTTGAAAAACAAAGTTATAAAAATTATATTTAACAAGTGTCGGGGTTATCTATGCGTCGGAGTTATCTCTCCGACCAGTATAGAACAAAATGTCAACAATTATCGTAGAAATAGAATTAGTACTAATTATCTAAACATAGATATATGAATAATCATGTTCTTTAAGCGCTACATTTATCAAAGAAAAGTATAATTACTAATTATAAATGCCATAAATGTGGTGAGTCGTTGGAACAAATCTTCGGGTCTCTCTGTAGGATCATATTGGATAGAATCAAAGTCAATAAAATGGCCACCAGTAATTTGGAAACCATAGTGGAGGCGGATTGTTTGCCAAATATCACCAACGGAGGTAGAGTTTTTAACAATAGTGTTTCTGGACAAAAATTTGCTATCTGTCCTAACATCAACTCAAGAATGTTGACCTTTTGCTCACAGGTTTTCCTGTCAGCTTCGGCTACATCCTCACCGTCATTCACAAAGCCTCTGTGAGGTGCAGTTTTGGTCTTTTTCTGCCATTTAAGCCCAGCCACGAGAAAGGGAGCAAAGTTCTTGTCTAAAGAAAGGCTGTAGATTAAGTTTTGTCTCCAGTTTTCAAATGAGTTTACAGTTTCATGTTTGGTAAGGCGCCATTGTTTTGACGCGCGGGTAGAATTTGCCATTGTCAATGTTTTTGTTTAATACACTTGCGTTCACGGTAATAATTCTATTACGAGATGATGTACACAGGTCTTTATCAAGAGTGGGACGTAAATTCACTGCCACCACGCCAGTAAAATGGATATAGATCAACACACAAGAGTATAATCAAATACGTGATTTAATATGAACAAATGGCGTAGAACAGAGAAAGGGAGAGAAATACATCATTTAGTCCGAAACAGGCAAAGTTCCGAATTTATACACAGTCTGGCGTAAACATAGACAAGAATTGATCACGTTCTCTAAGCGCTATATATAGAAAAGTTGCTAATTTCTTAATTGTATCAATATCTTGAGTTGACATCAGATTATAATATTTTATATATGAAGGATATTTCCAGAAATAATCACTGATGTAGGTATGTCACATATAATAACAACTTGATTCAAATTTTAGGCCAGCAGGGCATTTTTTGTCAAAATTGTAAAGAGGCCTGGACCTGTTTATTTTGTGAATTAGAAAAAAAAAACGAAAAAAACAACAACATATAACCAGGTATGACTGAATACCGGATATGACTCATATCCGCAGATATGACTTTTAATACCGGATATGACTTATATTTTAAATAAAGTTGTATCAAGAAAAACAATCAGAAACTGTATAAAATATAAGTCATATTTGGTATCTTCAAACCTTTCTTTAGAATATGCAACGTATATAAGTTCTGCCAAGGATATGACTTTTAGAACATGCAACGAATATAACTTGTTACTTTTTCATTTCAAGCATAATTTAACAATTTTATGCATGTTTTATTATTTTAACTTTTTAAATTATGTGACAAAAAAAATCCAAAAAAAAAATATAAAAAAATAAAAAAAACAAGTTTGAAAACAACAAGTCATTTTCGGTATCTTCAATTCGCCAAGGATATGACTTTTATACAAAGCGTGCAATATATGTAACTTAAAAAGTCATATTCGATATCTTCTTTCTGCTACGGATATGACTTTTGAATTTAAATTAGTACATGCAACGAATATAACATGTAACATTTTTAATACAGTGTCAAATTTAACCATTTTTGGCATGTAATTTCATTTTATTATTATAAAATATCATATGAAGAAAAAACTTTATGAACTATAAGTCATATTTGATATCTTCTGTTCTTCACGTTAACCCATGTACTGAATCAACCGTTTCCAAATGTCGCGGATTGCCAGGTAATATGCGGTATGTCTTAATACCGGAGATGACTCATATCCTCGAATATGACTTTATAAATATGACTTATATTTTACAAAGTAATTATTTTTTTATTATATTTTCTTGATACGAAGTTTTATAATAATAAAATGATTTTACATGCAAAATATTGTTAAATTTGGTCAATAAATAAAAAAGTTATAAGTTATATTCGAATAACGTTCTATAAAAGTCATATCCGTAGCGGACAGAAGATACCGAATATGACTTGTATTTTATAAATTGATTATTTTTTTATTAACTTTTCTTGATACGGTGTTTTATAATAATAAAATGATTTAATATTCAATATATCGTTTAATTTGGTTCATAAATAGAAAATCTATTTACATAAATAACCACCAACTAGGGAAGGGATTTTCTGTATGTCACGCAGTTACATGTACTGCATGTGCGCGGAAATAACTAATTATAGAACATATCAAATGGAGGAGTGGAAACTGGATAAAAAATAATGTTTGTTCAAATTATTGAATATTTTAAAATCATTTATATGGTCACTAGTTTACAATTGATTTCAATTTTTTTTAAATATCGGGTATTGAATGCCAACCACAGGTGCTTGAAGCAAACTTTTTTATGTTCTATATGGGCTATATACTAAGTATATACTATAAACTTAATATACATATATATATATATAATCAGGGCTCACACTGGCTCAAATAAAATAATAGCCAATAATTTTAACTTAAAAAAATAATAGCCAAAAGTTCAGCGGACTATTCACGAATTAGCGATTAACAACATAAGCAGTTGATTAAATAAACATTACATTTATATCTTTCAGTTTTATAAGGATTCTCAAATAAACTGATACATTTGTGTATATTGATAACTACCTGTTTTTAAATAGAACCACAACTTTAATTGTTATTATAGAACAGAATAAAAACGTTACAATTAGTATAATTACTGTATAACAATAATATTAAAGATTCATTATAACTTTACATAATGCTGTTATCAGACAACTTTTTTTGTTTGTTCTAATCAAATTTTGTCAGCTATTACCACTGTCAATTTCCACATTTCACTCAGAACTGGAGTAGATCTAGGTCATATTATTAGCCTATAGAAATAATACAAGTTTGCAAACTCATTCACAGAATGCAGCCTTTTTTCTGAATAATTTACTGAAAAATATCATCATCACCAATGTAATACAAATTTTCTGCCATAGTAGTAAAGATTTTTAAAGAGAACATAGCTTATTTCACCTTTAAATAAATATCAAAATTATCGGTGTCGCGAAAATATGTGACAATCGGATTTTTCCTGTTTTCTGAAGAAATATTCACAATTTTGGTTGTTGTGCAAATAGTTGTTTGGAATTCAATACTTTTTAAATATTTTACCATTGTTTTCCACTGGCGATTTAGTCAAGTAGCTTAAAACAAAAAAAAATTAAAATTTGCAATTACTGGAATTCACGGTAAATTTTGGGTAAGTCAATATCCAGTTTATCAATTTTAAAACGATTTTTGTGGCTAATTTACGGATATTTGATGGCTATTATAAATGCTGGACAATATCTTCAAAGTACTTATACAATTATACATCTCGCATGTATTTTATCACCTCGGGCAATATAGTTAGCAGCACGTGACCGGTAAAAAGTTGACACTCAATTAAATGCACCCCGCTGGTGTTAATTGGGTCTACTGCATTCATTATCGATTTTTACACCTTATATAAACACTGTTGGAAGTAAAAATAATCGCCAGATTTTGTAGCCAAAATGCAAAAATAATCGCCAATCTTATAAAATAATCGCAAATGGCGACTATGGCGACCGACAGCGTGAGCCCTGTATAATATATGCTGATTATGTAAAATATTTGATAAAGTGACAAGCGCCTGTGATGCTAAATGTTTTCAAACATTTTTTTCCAAAATGAAAATGAAAATCACACCAAATTACCTCCCCGTATCTCTATCAAATACTGCCGAATTTCTTTGTAATCTCGCACGTCTGCTCAGGGGGTGTTAAGACTCCTCAATTCTGATATTAAACAGGGAAAATGCCAAGAAAATTTATGTTTGTGTTTCTTTGTATAATTATGAATATAAAATGTTAAACTTTAATAATTATTCAGGTTCTAAACACTATAATTTGCTTATTAAACCTCGGTATGTTTTGAACGGCAAGGGCGGGATTTAACCTAATCCTTAACTTCGTAATTGCAACAACAACAATAAAATTAGAATGGAAAAGGCTTTTAACTTTAAAGTTACTAGCCATTAGTTGTCATTTATAGTTATATGATAAAAAAATAACTAAATTGTTCAGTCTTCATAGTTTATTTATCTATAATCCTGATTGATGACACCACTAGTTTTTTGTCTTTTTAGGAACACATATCATATTTACCCAGTATTTTTGACTTTGAATTGCATTCAAAGACCAAAATTACTTATTTATATAAAATCTAACATAATCTTTTGTTTTGTTTGTTTAGATATTGATAGAGTATCAGGATGGCACATCAACTTCATTTAGAAAAGGAAAAATACAGACAGTGGGTAAAAGCTGGTTTAGGACTTGGATATTTAAAGGAGGGACTGGTACCATTCTGTAATGACATAGCTGTCCAACAACATAAGGATATCTTACAAAACATTCGGTCTACAAAATCACTACCATCAACTGTGACGTGTGGCATCTGTCGTGTTGAAACTCTCAAACCAGACCATAAACCAGTAGGGAATGCTAAAAACAGAGTTTGTCCTCTTGGGCAAGTAAAATGCAGCTGTTGCTGTAAGGGCAAAATTGCTTGTCCGAACAACATATGTGGCGCCATCTATGACTTTATTGTGCAGCATCATGCCTCCACGCCACCTGCACCTAACTGGAAAAACACCGATGCTAAACAGTGGGTGACAGACCCTTGGAGCATTTGTAAGTGTTTTATAAATGCTCCAGGGTACGAGCAGAAACAATCTGCTGGTGAAACTGATTGTACTGGGTTATTACATCTAATGATAAATAACCAGTATTTTCATAGCCACATTGGATGCAATGTCACAGGAACAAACAATCTTTTTACAAAGGTAAATTATTAATAAAGTGTCTTGTTTATCTTTTATTAGCTGTATTGTAATGTAAATGCTGTATATTCAGCATCCAAAGTAAAATTGAAAATGAAAATTTAACGATTCACAACAAAAGTATACAAATTTACCAGTCTTCTTCAATGGTTTCAAAGGTACCACCTTTTGTACTTGGTGTGGAGGTTCTGAAAATTTCCGATATGTTTTAATTTCTGATCAGTTTCAATAAGATTTATTTAGCTTTGTTAAAATAATTTGAACATCTTGAATGCTGGCATATTTTCCGAAATGATAAATTTCACAATTATTTGTTATACTCACCGAAAAATTTCGGGGGAGCATAATTATAGTCGCCGGGTTGTCCGTCCGTCCGTCAGTCTGCACTTACAGGACAGTTATTATATAGCTAGAGTGACAATAGGTAACTCTTCTTCCTCTTTGATGTCATTCATTCCGTAATGCTTTTATGTGGCTCTTTTGTGTGGCTAAAAAGAACAATAGAGAGAACAATAGAGAAGCCACATAATTACTTTGAGAATGTCCATCAGTCTGCATGTCAGTCCGTCCGGACGTACGTACGTCTCAAATTCGTGTCCGCCCCATAACTTTGTTATTTGAAGTCGGATTTTACAACGATTTCACAGAAATGATCACCATATTGAGGCTACGTGTCACACACAACATTTGGTCGCTACCCTGAAGGTCAAGGTCACAGCATGACCTTGCAGCAAAATCATGTCCGGCCTACAACTTCGTTTTTTGAAGTCTGATTTTACAACTATTTCACAGAAATGATCACCATACTGAGATGACATGTCCTGCGCAACATTTGGGCGCTATCTTGAAGGTTAAGGTCACAGCATTACCTTGCAGCAAAATCATGTCCTGCCCATAACTTCGTTATTTGGAGTCGGATTTTAAAATTATTTCACAAAAATGATCACAATATTGAGACGATGTGTCTCGCACAACGTTTGGATCACTACCTTGAAGGTAAAGGTCACAGCATGACCTTGCATGAAAATTGTGTCCGGCCCATACCTTCATTATTTGAAGTCCGATTTTACAACTATTTCACAGAAATGATCACCATATTGAGATAATGTGCCGTGCGCAACATTTTGGTAACTACCTTGAAGTTCAAGGTCACAGCATGACCTTGCAGCAAAGTCGTGTCCAGCCCATAACTTTGTGAAGTTGAATTTAATGACTATTTCACAGAGATGATCACCATATTGAATCAACGTTTCACATGTAACATTTGGGTCGCTTATTTGAAGGTCAAGGTCACAGCATGTCCTTGCAGCAAAATCGTGTCTGGCGCATAACTTTGTTCTTTGAAGTCAGATTTTAAACTATTTCACAGAAATTATCACCATATTGAGATGATGTGTGGTGAGCATCATTTGGGTGGCTCACCTTGAAGGTGAATGTCACAGCATGACCTTGCAGGAAAATCGTGTTCAGCCAATAACTTCATTATTTGAAGTCTGTCTTTACAACTGAACTATTTAACAGAAATGATCACCATATTTAGATGACGTGTCTGCGCAAATTTGGGGACTTGAAAGGGGAAGGTCACGCATGATTGTAGCAAAATCGTTCCCCCCATAACTTTGTTTTTGAAGGATTTTAAACTTTTTTCCCGAATGATCGCCATTTTGAGACTTGTTCAGGCGCAAATTTTTGGGTTTTTTTTACCTTTGAAAATTTGTATGTGACTAACTTGAATACAAGAGTATACTTCCTGTGTCCAAACCTTTTTGGAAGATCCCCGGTTCAACCGGTCTTTTCGAATAGAAAAAGAAGACACAAATTTTCACAAATTTGCCTGTTGACTTTTTTTAAAAAAAAAATTTAAAAAAACCTGTATAATTCATGATAGCATCTTATATGTAGGTAAGTACCCCAACAATTTTCTACAAAACAATTTTGATAGCTTAACAAATATAATATTTGTTTATCTCGATATTTTTATTTCGATATTTTCAGTATCTCGATGTAAAATTTCAGCCCCAACAGTTATTTTCACACTATTATCCTTTGTTTATCTCGACTTCGTCTGTTCCTTTCAGATGTGTGAAAAACGCAATCTAGACGATAATTGCCCAATTAATAGCGAGTAACAGTTTAGCTGTTTTTATAAAAGTTAATCTATTTAGCGTGTTGATTGAGTTATGTCCAAAATGAGTGAATTTTACATTCTTTTTAAATATTCGAAAACTGTATCAATTCATTATGACTTTACATGGAAATGAAAAAGTGAAAGTATAGAAACGCTATCGTTGCAATATTGTTTCACAACATCACCATCAAATCAATCAGCGTTGGAACAATCTCGAGAAAGACCCGATAAATAACCCGGGAAGATATCCGGGTCAACCATATCCGATATCCTATTCACTATATTGGTGTATTATTGAGTAAACCTCACTATGTGTTTTTAACACAGACACCCGTATTTCCGCTGGTAAACATCCGCTTATGTTACTTTGTTAAATATTGACTAGGCCTATGAAAACAAGACATTGGGATACTATAGTTGATTTGACATAAGGTATGCACATGTCTTATCAGGGCTCTAGCTAGACCAAAATTTTAGGGAGAAGTGACTTCTCCCTCAGCTCCTATCAGGGAGAAGTTTGACGACATAAGGAGAAGGGAAAAAGTGCTTAGGTAATTGATTTGATCTATAAAAAGGAGTTTTACTTATTTATTGATAGTGATATTTGAAGTATAAGTTCTAGAACCCTCTATCATCAGACCATTATAATGTTTTCTTCCTGATTAACTCCACACACCCCCCTCCCTTAAGAAAATATTCATTGTACAACACATACTGGCAAAATTTTCAATGAAAATTTTTGTAAACGATACCTTAAGGAATTTTCATTAATAAACTACATTTTAAGTGCTATTGGACACATTTAAACAAAACAAATTTTTCTTTTGGTAACTATTATTTTCATCGTAAAAATCGGCATCGCGAAAATATGTGACAAATGAAAATTTGTCTGTTTCCTGCAGAAACACTTACAATTCTAGTTGTTGTTGATTTTGATTATATTTAATTAAATATTCAATGATTATTTTTAGATTGTTATTCCACCGCTATTGCAACAGGCATTGTAAAACAAAATTTTCAAATTTGTAGTTTACCGCATAATTTACCGACGTTTATGTAACTTTTTGAAGAAAAAAGTTTATCTACTAGTGTTTTTGACTTGTCCAAAATTGGTCTAATGTGGGTCAATGTTTTTTAAGTTCTTTAACAAATTTCATTTTAACTATCAAACAGGTGTCAAACCATTTACTTGTGCTTCTGTGTGTATTAATTTATATGCAAGTAAATTTACACGATCTGTGTGAGGTTGCGTGTAATTACTGTCAAATATGGTAAGAGCAATTCCAGGTGTAATTTTTTTTTAAATAGTGGGCAGGTGTCGTAAAATTATGCCTAAAAAATATGATGTTTACATCCGGGCCCTTTACATCGGCGAATTTCCGATGCATCTGCATATGTCACTTAAATGTGTTAATTGATGTCAATTATCGGCAGTAACTGCATGTGCGTCACCAATTCAGTTTGATTTATGCCTGGAGGCGAGGATAAAACTTAATTAACATGGACTGTATGATATAAATGTACATGTGGTCAGTAAAAAAATGCGGCGAAATCGTTTTCGCTTTGATGTTCAAACTTGGCGAAGTTCTGAAATTTGGCGTTTCCCAATCGCCAGTTGCTGGCCTGGTTTTATGTAAAATCAGTTTCCATTTTTTCTAACCCCTAATTTTTTCCGACATTTTTTATTCCGTTTTTTGGATTTTAGCGTTTTAAAAGTTGAAACTTGTTTTAAACCCTCAAGGATTAAAATGTGCGCCGTCAGGTTTTTTAATAAAGGAAGGGTTAAATTTTTTTTAAAATTTTTAAATTTCTTTTAACATTATTATCTAATTTGGGGAAATTAATAACCGGTTTTTCTTTCCCAAGATTTTTTTCAGCCTTAAAATGTTTGGAAAAAACAATTAAATTTTTAATTATCTATTAATGGAAAGAAAGGTTAAATAAAAGAATTTGGGAATATCTTATTTCTATCTTTACTAATGGTTTAAATTTCACACTTATTTTTATAAAAATAAATATATTGCAATTTATAATGTGTCATCCATATTTCCAGTTATTTTCCTTTTTTCACTTTGAAAATAGGGCCTTGTCTGGTTAACCTATTTCGGCAAGTTGGATTTATCTTAAATTTCTCCTAATTGCTTAATTTCTTTAATGATATCTTTCATATTTAGTATGTGGATACCTTTGATGGTCCTCTAATTTTTTTTTGTGGAGTGTGCGGTCTCTAGGGTCATGGTCACTGGTTTAAAAAATAAATATAAACATTTTTGCTCATACAGCCTTTATATTTCATGTGATGTCTTAGTTTAATACAAACATGCCAAGGGTTCTCCTTCTTTGGGTGTAGTAAGGGGTCTTTTGGGTCAAGGTCAATGTTACCAATGTCAAGGTCACCAATGTTAATAATAGATTTTTACATTTTTACAGGTGTATTGACCTTATTCTATAGACAGATGTTATTTATAATTGATAGAAACATAAACTTTGATTAGTGGTCAGTTGGGTCAAGGTCACCAGTGTTAAAAATAGATTTTTACACATTTGCTCATACAGGTTTTATTAAGTGACAGATATATTTTATATTTGGTAGGGAGATAACTTGCATGGTATTCATCCTTTTGATTGGGGTAGGGATAAGTGGGTCAAGGTCACTTGTGCTAAAAATAGATTTTTACACTTTTGCCCACACAGCTTTTATTTATTGACAGATGAATTTCATATTTGGTAGGAAGATAACTTACATAGTATTTTTCCTTTTGATGGAGTAAGGGGTCAGTTGGGTCAAGGTCACCAGTGCTAAAAATAGATTTTTACACTTTTGCCCATACAGCCTTTATTTATTGACAGATGTATTTCATATTTAGTTGGAAGATAACTTACATGGTATTCTTCTTTTGGATAGAATTAGGGGTCAGTTTGGTTAAGGTCACCAGTGCTAAAAATAGATTTTTACACTTTTGCCCACACAGCTTTTATTTATTGACAGATGTATTTCATATTTGGTAGGAAGATAACTTACATGGTATTCTTCTTTTGGATATAGTAAGGGGTCAGTTTAGTCAAGGTCACCAGTGCTCAAAATAGATTTTTACACTTTTGCCCATACAGCCTTTATTTAATGACAGATGTATTTCATATTTGGTAGGAAGATAACGTGCATGAAGTTGAATATTTTTTATTTTCACAAGTCAGAGCAATGACTTGGCAATTTATATTTTTCACAATTACAAAATGCCATGACTTTGTCAAGCTATATAACTTGTGTCTACAATTTTTTGGCAATTTTTCTGTCCATTACTGAGTGAATGGGTAAACATTTTTTGAAATATTGCAACTGACAAGAATCTGAGCCGGGGGTATTTGTGTTTAACAAACACGTTCTTGTTTATTCAATAGGTTCGTCACTATAGAAATGCTATCTTTCACTCAAGCAGCATGGAATTAGAAGAAAGTGAAGCAGATACTTACTTAGATGATATGATAGCAGTTTTACAAGATGGTAAGGAGTTATTAAATCGATCAGATGCCCAGATAGCGGTGAAGAAACTTCAAGATGTAAGTGTAAATAATGAATTATATCAGTTTGAAATCTTTATTGAGTCAACTTATAATGATTTAAGAAAACAGCCCACTAAATTCAGGACAAAATTTTGGGAACAGAATTTGAAGCAATATAATTTTGAAGTTATAGTCAAATTCAAAATGATACTTCCCATAAGTTGATTGATAAAGACACATAAAATACATATATACAGTGTCTATTCTAGGAATTGAAAAATAGGGGTGATTTTCCCCCCTCTATTTCAAAAAAGGGGGCGATTTTCAAAATCAAAGGGTGCCAATATAAACTGCCAATGTTAAATCGTCTGCATAAAGTTTACACTGAGGCAATCAACCGATGAAATAATTAAAATGATAATATTTATTTAAGGCAGCAGAAGTTGTCCCCCCTTAATTTTTAAACGAAAACAAATTATTACATAACTGCCGCGATTGATTATAAAGGGATTGGCAATACAAATAATCGAACTATCTTTCACGTCTAGATCGTAGCCAAGCTAGGAATTGCCTCATTTTTCTTGATTATTTACTACACTAAAATGGCGCCCAACTGTCAGACCTAGCACACTAGTTCCGGTCGATACGGAACATTCCGTTAATTTCCGTCAACCCACGTAACCAGTACCATACGGTACTAAATTATTATAATTAGCTTACAGTTACCTCCTTCGGTTTTCGGTGTAAATGTAAACAAAACAACCAAATATAATGCGGGATGGAAGTTTTACGGTTTTATTAACTTTTTTATAGATGCGCGATTTTCACGCACATGATTTTGAATTTTGCGCGATCTGTTAAATACTAGCGTGAATCGCGCAATCGCGCGTCCTAGAATAGACACTGATATATACCTATCAAAAGTTAAACTATAATGAAAAAGATTTTAGTTTGCAATGTTCAGGGTCCCGAAATTCTTTATAATTCTTACCTCTGAAATTGAGGAATTCTAAGTTCTGATATTGTGGTAAAGTTTGGATTATATCCAAAAAAAATTATCTTTAATTATCTGAAAATTGAAAAAGCGTATGAAGGATATTTTACTTGAGATAATAAAACCTGCAATATGTTTGTATGATAGTATCTCTAATTATCTGTGACCCGCATATATCTTGACCCCTATTAGAACCTCACCATGTCATGCATGTCCAACCCTTAAGTGTGAAATTCAGAAAGTGAGAAATATTAAGAATTCTGAAAACTTCTAAAACTCTTCATTTTTGGCTAACCCCATAGGCTACAATGAAACAGATAAGAAAAAGGTGAGAAAATAGTAATGTCTTAGAATCAGATAAGTACATAGGTTAGTGTATACCGTCACCTTAGTGCAAAAACTCAATAACTGCATATAGATAAAGAAGCAGATATTGAGTTCTTGCACTAAGGTGACGATACTGCCTTAAAAGGGGATTTAAGAACAAAGTATGAGAGTTTAAATAATAGAACAATTGGGATAATTTGAAATAAAGTTTGACCTTATATATTATATGTTGTATAGAAGAGTCAATATTATAAATTACATAGCTGCATTTTTTATAATAGAAAATATAACAAAACTGTTTTTCTTTTTATCAGCTGAAGAACAAAGATTTTATTATTACGACTGAAAGTTTTGAAGAGATTCTTAGGCAAATCAAAGAAGAAATGGCAAAAGTTTTGAAATCAACAGAAAGTGCTGCAACTAAAGAAGAATATGATGATCTGAAGAAGAAGCTAATAGATCTTGAAGCTAAAATGTCTGATGAAAAGAAGGGGAAACTGGAAAATGAAAAAGAACTTGCAGAACTAAAGAAAACTAGTTCAGCCCTGAAGAAGAAGCTATTAGAACTTGAAGCCAAGATGTCCAGAGAAAATGACGAAAAACTTGAGAATGCAGAATTGAAAAAGAAACTTGGCGTCTTGGAGACTCTTGTTTCTGAACAGAAAAAGGTAAAACAAATTTCCTTCTGCTTATTTTCTAAATGATGTATGTCACACCTGTATCTGCATTTTTGTATTAAAGAAGATAAAGATACTATGTTAAGTGTAAAGAAAAAATTCAAGTTCTTGTGACAAAAGTATTAAATTTTAGTATCTAGTCAATTAACTGGAAAGGCAACCAGGTTCATTCCATGTACAATAGGTATGAAGTGTGTAAAGCTATATATCTGCTACAAATAGTCTGAATTTTTATTTAAAAAAGGGCATAAATGAAGGTAAAGGTCATAATTAAAGGTTGAATATTAGCTGTAATGGCTCATGGTGAAGGTCATAATTAAAGGTTAAATGTTTGCTCTAATGGCACATGTTGAAAGTCATAATTATAGGTTAAATGTTTGCTCTAATGGCACATGTTGAAGATCATTATAAGGGATTTACCAACCCTTTTTATATTAGGAGTCCATTGGACGCAGGATCTATAAAACAGGGGTCCACCACAAAATTTTGAGGGTCCACTCCCAGACAATTTTCTACCCCCACCCAAAAACTTCTTAAGTCAGCCTGTTTTGCCATTGTTTAAACCGAAAGTTCTGTCATAGATAACGGTAACAACCGAGCGCTCCCACTGATAATAATATCGGGGACACGTGGGTGCTCACTAATGATTGGTTGGTATTTTAAATGCCGACATTAACTAGCCAATTAACTGACACGTTACTTTAAATACCAGTTTGTGTTTCCCATGACCTTCACCTTTAGATATCGTAAAAATACGGAAAAGAGAGTTCCTCTAAACAATTTTTATGTATTTATTTTAAAATATATAAATGACAGTTACTTTAGACAATTTTTCAGTGTCCATGTGTACGCAGAATTTATTTTTTGTGGGTACAGGATGGCATTTTATGCGTATATGATGCAGGATCCTGTGTCCGGTATATTCCTGCATAATAAAAGGTTAAATGTTAGCTCTCATGGTGAAGATCATGCTTAAAGGTTTAATGTTAGCGCTAATGGCTCTTGGTGAAGGGCATACATGTACGAAATTATATGTAAATTCAAACAAATTTGAATTATGTAAAGTATAATACTGTTTTCTCCGAAATCAATTTTGTGTGTACATTTGTTTTCAGCTGAAAGTTTATGCAAACTTTTAAAATGCTTTGATGTTAAACAATATCTCGGGGGTAAATGTATAAACCGCCTGCGACAGTAAAGCCGTGATAATCGCACGCATGGTTTAATATTTAACCAAACATACATATGTACTTAAAGGTTCGATGTTAGCTCTTATGGCTCATTGTGAAAAGCAAACTGAAAGGTTAAATGTTAGCTCTAATAACTCATGGTGAAGGTAATGCTTAAAGGTTAAATTTTAGCTGTAATGACTCATGCTAAAGGTCATACTTAAAGGTTTAATGTAAGCTCTAATGGTTCATGGTGAAGTCATACTGAAATGTTAAATGTTAGCTTTAATTGCTCATGGTGAAGGTCATACTAAAAGGTTAAATGTTAGCTCTTATGGCTCATGCTGAAGGTCATAATAAAAGGTTAAATGTTAGCTCTTATGGCTCATGGTGAAGATCATACTTAAAGGTTTAATGTTAGCTCAAATGGCTCATGTTGAAGGTCATACTTAAATGTATAATGTTAGCTCTAATGGCTTATGGTGAAGGTCATGCTAAAAGGTTTAATGTTAGCTCTAATGGCTTATGGTGAAGGTCATGCTAAAAGGTTTAATGTTAGCTCTAATGGCTTATGTTGAAGGTCATACTAAAAGGTTTAATGTTAGCTCTAATGGCTTATGGTGAAGGTCATGCTAAAAGGTTTAATGTTAGCTCTAATGGCTTATGTTGAAGGTCATACTTGAAGGTTTAATGTTAGCTCTAATGGCTTATGTTGAAGGTCATACTTGAAGGTTAAATGTTAGCTCTAATGGCTCATGTTGAAGGTCATACTTGAAGGTTTAATGTTAGCTCTAATGGCTCTAATGTTAGTTCTAATGGCTTATGTTGAAGGTCATACTTAAAGGTTTAATGTGAGCTCTAATGGCTCATGGTGAAGATCATACTTAAATGTATAATGTTAGCTCTAATGGCTTATGTTGAAGGTCATAATTAAAGGTTTAATGTTAGCTCTAATGGCTCTAATGTTAGTTCTAATGGCTTATGTTGAAGGTCATACTTAAAGGTTTAATGTAAGCTCTAATGGCTTATGTTGAAGGTCATACTTAAATGTATAATGTTAGCTCTAATGGCTCATGGTGAAGATCATACTTAATGGTTAAATGTTAGCTGTAATGTTGATAATTTGGCTTCAAATTTTTACCACTCAGAAATGCAAGTGTTTAAACAAAATTATTATTTCAGGATTTAAATTCTGAGCTGATGACCTACTTAGCATAAGTGATTAAATGGGGCAATTATGGTGGTTATTATGTTAACGTACATAGCTTCACGTAAACTATCAAGTACATACTCCTATGAATTTTAATTCGACTTCTTAATAATAAATTGTTGATTTTTTTTGTACCATAATTATTGGAGTAAATAAGATACGTTGTTTTTGCAGGAGATAGCAAAAATAAAGTCGGAAACTTCTTCAGGTCAAAGTCAAAATTATGAGCAAACCAAGTTAGGTGAGTAAATATTTGTGTTGAACTTGATAGTGTACACACCTTGACATGTTTATTTCTACAGAACTAATTGATGGATGATTACCAAACTTTGTCAGTAGCATTGTTGGGTAGTCTTTTATCAAGTTTGCTCATATTAATTTGATTGGCCCCTTTTAGGGACCTGTATAGCTAAAAAATAGAAAAAACCTTTAGATATCTTCTTCTACAGAACTAACTGATGGATAATCACCAAACTTTGTCTGTAGCATTCTTGGTACTTTTTATCAAGTTTGCTCATATGAATTTGATTGGCCCTGTTTTGGGGGCTGCTAAAATTAAAAATAGAAATATGTTTAAATGTCTATGGCTTCAGAACTAGTTGATGGATGATCACCAAACTTTGTTTGTAGCATTGTTGGGTAGTCATTTATCAAGTTTGTTCATATTATTTTGATTGGACCCTTATAGGGGCTGCTAAAATTAAAAATAGAAATATGTTTAAACGTCTATTGCTACAGAACTAATTGATGGATTATCACCAAACTTTGTCTGTAGCATTATTCAATTGGGTAGTCTTTTATCAAGTTTGCTCATATTAATTTGATTGCTCCCTTTAAGGGGCCGATAATATTAAAAATAGAAATAATTTTAAACATCTTTTTCTACAGAACTAATTGATGGATGATCACCAAACTTTGTTTGTAGCATTTTTGGGTAATCATCTATCAAGTTTGCTCACATTAATTTGATTGGCCCTTTTCAGGGCCACTCGAGCTAAAAATAGAAAAACCTTTAAACATCTACTTTAACCCTTTCCCCCATGAGCATATTGTGAAAAATGGCCATTTTCACTGAAAAGCCTCCTCTTACAAGTTCAAACTGCTATGAAACTATGAAAAATGCTTCAATACTAATCAAACTTGGCACAAATGTTGACTGGACCATTGCCTTTGTAACGACATGCTCAGTCTTAAATTTCCTGTTACCATGGCAACGAGGGGACATCTCAAAATGGCCAAAAATCACTATTTTGCCTCGATTTTTTCCATCAAAATTTATTTCAAAGTGCTGCAACTTCTCAAGGAATTGAGATAGAGTCAAAGGCTTTTCAGTGTTGGTTACACGTTACCTTATGATCAACCTGGGGTCATTTTAAGCCTCTCACAGGTCCAAAATTTTCTTGGCGATGAGGGGGACTCCGCCCCCCTTCAAACCCCCCAAACAGAAGGGGGCACATCCCCCTTCTGGCAACCCCCTGATGTATTATTTGGATGGGGGACGGCGCCGAAAAAATGGTCAAAAAACGAAAAACAGTGTTTGGGGTCTCAATAGGACATTTTTTCACTGTTTGCGGCCTCAAAAGGGGGGGGGGGAAGCCGTCGAAACACGCTTATATAAGGGAAAAGGTTAAAACCAATTGATGGATGATCACCAAACTTTGTCTGTAGCATTCTTAGGTAGTCTTTTATCAAAGTTGCTCATATTAATTTGATTAGCCCCGTTTAAGCTAAAGCTTAAATGCCCAAGGTCATGGCATTTCTTCAAATTATTGTTTAAACTTATTCTATGCTTAAATTTAATATTAGGAAATATTAACATTCCAACACTGAAAAGCAGTTGTTTCTGGTGAGCGACTCAGGGCCATCATGGCCCTCTTGTTTCTTTTTTAGCTCACCTGTCACAAAGTGACAGGGTGAGCTTTTGTGATCGTTTTGCGTCCGGCGTCCGTCCGTCGTCCGTCCGTAAACTTTTGCTTTAAATGACATCTCCTCATAAACCACTGAGCCAATTTCATCCAAACTTCACAGGAATGTTCCTTTGGTGGTCACCTTTAAAAATTGTTCAAAGAATTTAATTCCATGCAGAACTCTGGTTGCCATGGCAACCAAAAGAAAAAACTTTAAATATCTTCTTTTAAAAAAACATAAGAGCTAGAGCTTAGATATTTGGCATGAAACATCTTCTAGTGAGTGTCTACCAAGTTTGTTCAAATAAAAGCCCTGGGGTCAAAATTGGCCCCGCCCGGGGGGGGGTCATTGATTTTGCCTATACAGTACGCTCAGCGCGACTTTTTCAAAACCCGCGTGACCCCGCGGATGAGGTTTACCGCGGACGAAAAATTTGCTCAGATATTGTCCGCGTGACCCCGCGGACAGAAAATTTTCACCACCGCGGACATAAATCGGCGGCTGAAACCGTTTCCCCCGCGGAACGCAGTGGTAAATTGCGGAGGAACGCGGCAGTCAAACACCGGTCAACGCGGTGGAAACCTTAAATTTTAAAAATTAATTACTGTATTTAAACATCAGTATACGTACGTACATGTACTGTAACATGTACTGTACATATACATGTAACTATATGTAAAATTTGTTTGTTTTCTTTCTTTTTTGTTGTAATATAAGTACATGTACAAATGCAGTGTTTTTCTTGTTCTTCTTCTTGTTATTGTGTTGGGTAATGTATAATATGTATTCGACATCAAAATAAATCATTGTCGTCGCAACTTCATGTTAGTGAGAAACTTGAAGTCAAATAATGAAAAATTCGGCATATGACATTTATGAAAAAGATACTACAACAATTTATAAGCCAGCTTTTGTTTCTTATTTAAAAACTTTGAAAACGTAACCCTCAAAAATTTTATTCAGGCAATATTCCAGGATGTCTCTTTCAATTGTCAGATGCGCATTACTGTTTCTGTTTATTTGCATGTTAAAAATATTTCATTTTAATTTTATCTTAAGATATTATTGTTCATCGGAATAATAGTATTTGTAGACAACATGTAGTTTTCAGTACATACAATTGAACGTAATTGTCTTTGCTTTCTTGTATTTATTATATAAGTTTTCATTGAAATTAATTCCGAGGATAATAATGTAAGTTTATAATTTGTAAAAGGCAGCCTAATTATTATTTTATTAATGGGTGCGGAATTGGTTTTTACCCTTGCAGAAATTACTGGTAATTTACCAGGATTTTACTAGGATTTTAGTGGGAAATCCCAGGAATATTTACTGGAATAATTCCTAGGAAATGCAAGGAAATCTGAGGAATTTCCAGTTACTGGCTGGCGGTAATTGGAACGACTGAAAACTACTGGTAATAACTAGAAAAAAAATGTGAAACCAGGAATGCCTTAGATCGACTTGTACTGGAAAATCCTAATTACTGAGAATGACCTGGCTGCCCACGGTATTTGGAACATTTTTCTAGTCAATCCCAGGCATTTCAAGGCATTTCAAAGACCTATGATAATACCAGTAACTGGTATTTTTATAATCTTAGGAATGACTGAGAATGACCTGCCCACGGTATTTGCAACATTTTTTCTAGTAATTCCTTGGCATTTCAAAGAACTTGGATATCCCAGACGTTCCTGGTATTTCCATGATCTAAGGAATGGCTGGAATAGCCTAGGATTGCATTGTACTGGAAATTCTAGCAACTGGGTATGACTGGACCACAACTGAATTACTGTTACTAGGGCCACCAAAGGATCATTACGATTAAAATCAAATAATCAGTTTTGTAGAACTTAGAAGATATCATTACAAGAAATTTCTGACAATACAAGATGCCATTGGACACAGGGCAATCACATTACTTCACATAAGCACATTGTACTGATGTGAACTAAAATGTGCACTTTTAAATCCAGTTAAATGACAAGCAGTTCAACATCAGTCATAAGCAAACTATTAAATTTAATAAAAAGCATGATTGCATATGAAACAAAGTATTTTCCTTACAGTTTAATTGTTTTTGTATTGTTTAGACACACTCCTTTAGATATATCATTGTAGTTACTGGAATGCAATGAACTTCGGCAATAACACTTCATGTGACACCTCTTTGAATTTAGCACTAAAAGTTAAAACATTATAATATTGACTAGGTCACTCCTAGATTTTAATTTGCTTTCATTATTTTCTTAACTGATTGAATGAGGGACATCACTTAAACAGTCTAAGAAACGTCACTTAAACAGTACAAAACATGACGCAAGAAACCTCCAGTATTACATGCAACTCCTACATTTTCTATTGCTGTCTTTCTGAAATGAGTAAATCCTTGCTGGCAAGATCCAATTTTTGCCGGTTTAATAATTTTCTTGTCATCAAATCTTTCATACTGAGAATCTAAGTAATCCACTGAATTGATGATCTCTGGTATTCAAATGAAATGTTGATCTTTGGTAATCCCAACGACTTCTTTGCATTTTCACAGAATATATATATATATATATATATATATATATATATATATATATATATATATATATATATATATATATATATATATATATATATATATATATATATATATATATATATATATACAACAGATAGGAAGCTCTAAAAATAGATAATAGTCAGATTCAGACCCAGAATCCTTTGCAGGCTTCGGTGATATTTGGGTTTTCTCAATAGTCTCCAATTTTCGCACTCTCGTTAAACTTGGACGATATCCATGAATTATTGTTTACATACCCCGACATAGATTTTCATCAGAGAAATATTTGTATAGAAAAGTGTGTATAGTACCTTTTACAATAAATAACTATTGCTTTTTATTTAAGCAAAAAAATGTTTCATCTTCCTCCGGGAATTCAATATGACAGTGTTTTGGCTATTTTTACCCAGGATGCATCAAATCTCTGAAAATCCCGCAACATATGATAACTTATAAGAACACAATTCTGCCAATACTGAATTTAACTGTGTGACATCACAGTTTCTTCTCCATGTATATTTAGCTCCATGGCATTTTGTACAACTTGCCCTCTTTCAATTAACTGAAGAATTTATTTTTCTATATCAAAAGTTTTTGACCCGTTTTATAGATTTAAGCTCTCACTCTCCTCAGCTTTGAACATCATCCACAAGTTAGTTGAACTCCTCCCTTTGTGGCCTAGTGGTACCAATTCTTATCTGAAATCAAACAAATACATTTCTCTACATATGGAAATATTACAAGATATTTGAATACGAAATAAATAAAAATCACTTGGCAGGACGTGAAGTGGATGCACACTTGGTTCAAGCAAGAAAATCATTGCAAACTTGACAAAATGGTTTCTGTGTCTTAAATATTTACCAAAACTCTCACATATTTTTTCAGGTAAGTGGGTTTGTATGTTATTTGATTTTTTTTAATGGCCATTTATGAAGGAAGTGTTTATGACACACTCTGTTCTGGGCCTCAGATTTGTAGCTTTTGGTTATACAAAGCTATTGAAGTTATAAACTGGTCATGTACATATTTTGAAATTTGATAAGTGAAAATCCAGGGCAGTTTTTATGCTCATTTATTCACATATGTAAGTTTTGAAGTTCACCAAAAAAGGCAAACTAATGAAAATATACTGTGTATTTTTTTTAGGGCCGGGAATTATATTCGAATATTCGAATATTCGAAACACTACCGAATATTCGAACATTGAAAAACGAATACGAATATTCGAAAAAAAGGAGAAATGTTTCATTTTTTGTCATTACTTTCAAATTTCAATTCAGATCGTAAATTAAACCTTTGCCCTTTCCTTCACCAGGTGTTCAAATGTTTGTATGACGCGTGTCAACAATTATCGCCAATTAACTGTGAAAACTTTGGGGTATAGTTGATCAAAAGGGCACCCGTTTCACAGTTTGCAATTTACCTGTTGAACAGTTTATAATGTAAATTTTTCCGATTTTAATTATCTTATTTATTGTTTTCTGTGTTAAAATCGTTCCGATTAATCAATAATTGTCTTAAATTTTGTGAATAAGAATAAATTGGCACGCATTATTCGGCGCGTTATGAAAGCATATGAAGTGTCTAAATTCTGTCATTTATTCCGTAGACATTAGACTCCGTGTGATATTTACCTCGTTATAGCTAAACTTATCTTAAGAAATATTTTAAACTTTATCTAAAATTATAAATAAAAAATATTTAATACAAGTTAAGTTTCAATATCATTATGTGTCTTTGGGGATAAATGGCTACGATGATTCATATTACTGTCAGTCAAGTCACGTGAGTTACCTCCCGTTAATAAGACAGCGGTCGGGTTTACTGAACAAAAGGCAATCAAATTATGAATTTTTTCAAAAAGTAAACATATATCTCGATTTACAATATATAAATTAAAAAAACTTCGACATAGCAATAAAGGTCTTTTTAATCGCCGATTATTCCAAGCATTTTAAAGTAGTATAGTATTCGACGCAATCAATTTCGGATACGTATACGTCAAAGAGAAATATTGGAACAAATGTTGTAAAAACGAATATTCGAATATATTCGAATATGGAAAACGAATATTCGAACATCGAATTCCTTATTCGTTCCCAGCCCTAATTTTTTTATTATTATTCATTATCATTGTTATTCCTGTAATTTAGTGATTTTGATCACTTATTCTGTAAAGTTGGTTGATTCTAACTCAAGCACTCAAGGAACAAATAACACAACATAATGAAACGGTTTTTACGTAGTCAAGGGAAATAACTCATACAAATACGGGATAAATCCACAAGCGGAACCCAAGGTGCACAACTACATATGCTGACCAACCTTCCCGTAAGGTTTAATGACTCTATGTCAAATCCTTTTTGATTTACATGCGACAAGTCAAGGTCAATAACTCTAAAAAATAAAATAAATCCACACGAAAATATCCAGTGCACAACTTCACATGCTGATCAACACTCCTGCAAAGTTTCATGACTCTATGTCAAACCCATTTTGAGTTACATGCGACACAAGTTGAATATTGCAAAATTTTACTAAGTCAAGGGCAATAACTCTAAAAATACTATATAAATCCAGACAAAAATACCCAGGTGCACAACTACACATGCTGATCAACATTCCTGTAAAGTTTCATGACTCTAGGTCAAATACTTTTTGAGTTACATCCGACACTAAAGAGAACGGACGGACAAGGGTAAATCTAAATGCTCGCCACTTAAGTGGGGCCACAAAAATATCTTGTTCAAGCGTGTTCAACCACTTCACGTTCTGCCCCCTAATACAATAACAGATTACAGTCATCGAATTTAGCACTGGCCCAATGGCCCATGACCAGTGTAAATTTTAAGAGAATTTAGTTAAATATATAGTAGAATAAATTCAAAACTGGAATTCGGACGAGTATATTCAAAAATCTTAAATTCAATGACTGAGATTATGGCAATGTATTCAGGTTAGTGCTTAAAGTATGACACTGTTTTGTGCTATTTTTGTTCTTTGCAAATCATCATGTGGGATTTATTTTAATGGACCAGTATTCAGATTCTCTAGTATAGGCTTAGACAGTGTCAAAGACAAACCATTTTAGCTAGGCTGTCACCTGGACCACTGACCGATAAATTTTGGTGGCCTAGACAACTTTTTAGTGGTCCAATAATTCCTATACATGCACAGAAATCTAGAGATTAAATCACACACAAACACACACATACAAATCAAAAACAAACAGAAAAACATGATTTCTGTTTCAAATAATTTTTTGGAGGTATCTTATTGTGATTTAAAAAATACAGTCTGTCAGTAATGTGTTATTTTAAAATACAGACATGATGTAGGCTTATTGAACATCATCTTTTCTTGTTGATCTTGTTTATCATATTCTAATATAAAACTAGATCTACATAAATTAATGGTGATATAAAAATATTGTTTCTTTATGAAAAACATTTTTTTTTTCTAATACAAGTTCAAAATTGCTAAGGTAGTGAACTGTCTGCCTACTAGTCTAGGGTATTGAACTGTCTTGGAGTAAAAAAAACTTCTTACCATGCATTTTTCAAAACAATATTTTAAACTTTTAGAGGGCATAAGCAAAATAATTTCCTGCAGGGAATCAGAGCCATCTTCAACTATGCTTTGTTTTTTAATTATTATTATTATAATATTATATCTTTCCTGTTCAACAAAGAAATGAATAAAAACAGGTCGCGAAAATATGAGACAAATGTCCGTTTACACATTTTTTCCAGTAAGGTTTAAGTATCTTAACTGTAACTTGGAATAAGCTGGAAATACAATTATTATTTCTATTGTTTCATTCGGCAAATTGTTAAAAAATTATGCTTTTAGAAGTGAAGAAAGGTCTTTAAAATATTCTCTAGACTCTTCATTTTTTATCGGTGTCATAAACACGCCGGCTCTGTTTGGGAAAAAATCAGTGCATTTATGATAATACTCACAGTGAATTTCACCGATTGCAGCTTTGAAGGGCTTCTTCTGATAATTTGCTTGAGCTATTTCACCTTCCTCGTTGTATGTCTTTATTGGGGAGACGATATCAGTTCACTGTTGATATGAGACGAAGTGTCTGCCGTCTTTGAATATTGCGCGCACAATAAACCTGTGTTCTACGTAATAAACCTGTGTACTACGTCAGTAACATGTGCTTGATTCGCATAATTTCGTGTAATTCCGTTGTTTTTGTCGTCAATACATGACTGAATAATTTAAATTATATAGTTGAATTTCATTTCACAAATCTATTATTTTAAGCACAACAAGCGCTTTAATTTCATACAAAGCTACAGTAGTTTCAAAACAATTGTGTTGCTACGTCATCAGTACTGGTATCGAAGCAGTATCCGTCGGCTAGTAGTATCCGACAATACGGTTATTTTCGTTTACTGAAACTCTTTAAAATTGAAGGTGAGTTTTTTTCAGAACAATATTATTCAAGGAAACGTTCGACAGAATTTCTTCAGTCTAAAATAAACATTAAACATAATCGTTCTCACCTTTATATTTTACAAGCAGGTGTGTTTACATTTTTCGCATGAGGGATTTCACGTGCTACTGTTGCGCATGCGCAAAGGATAACTCCATTAGGCACAAATTAAGACAAGTTTGCCCCTTTGCCAGCGAATACAGACGACATTTCAAAAGTCGCTAATAATCATTCAAATTTCATAATAGTCAATAAATATAAGCTAGAGCTATGTGTTGTTGACATTTTTAATCAACAAATCTTGAAATAAAAGCAAAAATGACAGAAATGGGAAACCCGCGGCAATTTTCTTCTAACCAAGGGAGGCAACACTGTTTATTATAGTCTATATTCTAACAGTAGGTTGTTTCCCGTATAGAAGGCTATTTTTATTATGGGGCACCTTATGGGGTGTTTAGAATAATTTTACAGAATTTCTTTTATATATTTTTCGTACTTGAAATTAATGTGTTATGGATTCATTAATGCAATAACACTCGTGGTACAAGCATACGATATGTCCGTGAAATGTAAAAAGTCTAGTTTTGACCAATGACCGTGATAAAAAATTTAATGATTAACAAGTTTTCTTTTTTTTTCTTCTTTTTCTTTTCTTTTGTTTTATATTTATTTATTTGTACAAATGTTCACATCAAAAATGTCTGTATTCAAATAGACATTAAAATACGTATCATACAGTTGTTTGACCGGTTCCGACACAGGTTTTCAACTTTCTCTGTCTGCATACAAATTAACAAATTGTTTCAAGACCAAATGTACTTGCTAGTAGATATTTGATTCCACTTCAAACCTTTTTTTCTAATTAGAACACCGCTTCATTTAATCTGATTGTTTTCACCAGTTCCGGAGGTTTACCAGTTCCGGTGCACATAACAAACCATTTGTAATATTACCAACAAACCATTTGTAATATTACCTACGAAGAGTACAAGAATAAGTACAGACCTGCCTTTGAACAATCTTAATTTTATCATTAAATTGCGTATACACGGCAGTTTTACTAAACTTACATGGTTCAGTTATGGCCGAGGGGAGTTCAATACTACCAGAAAACGATGGCGATGTGTTTTGAAAAAAATAACATGAACTCAGACTCTGCGCTGTGTAAGATAAACTCTTGCGAACAAAATACAAGGACATTGCTGTAAATAAATTAGTTTGAACAAAATACAAACAATTGCTAAACGAAAGTGATTGACTTATAATGTACTGTTTGAACCACATATGATCGACCATTGATTAGCTTTAACCATCGTGTGAACACAATCTTCGTACTTCTGTTCTTGCACATAATATATGACAACTGTCCTTACCATATACGATCTTTAAAAGTCAACCTTTTACCCTTAATTAAGTTTATGGTGCACGATCGTTGTAAAAACTTATTTACATATGCCAAAATAATATTCACTAGTGGTGCAAAATACACCGGAAAACGCTTCTTGGAGCATCGCTGAACGAAAATTTGTTCTTCGGAGTATCCCCCCTCAAGCCCTAGGACCTGCCCAGTTGGCCGTACGTATCACAAAATCGTGACATGGTCAAGATAAAAAATAAGTTTTTGTTTTGCGATTGTGCTCGAACAATATTTATTCCAGTCCCATTAATTAGTGATAAATACTTTCTATAGATAATCTTATTATTTACTGTTTATTTTATCTGGGACAGAACGATCTTCTGTCCCAGATTTTATCCATAAAACAGATATGTTAACAACAATTTTTAGATCAAGTAATAACTGTTAACACTGACATAGAAATCGATATTTATTTGTTCTTTCTTCTGCATGCTATCTTATCATTTAGTTTTCAGAGGTTAAATGATTATGTATATTAATTACACTACACCATAAATAAGAGCATAGCGTATCTTAAAGACTCGATCCTACTATTTTAAACAGTTAGCGCTTTTTAAATAAATGATTATGCTTTTACTTCAAAATATGTTTATCTCAACAAAGTTGTTGGCACACTTTTTTTACACACTCTTTCATAAATTCCATTATCAAATAACATTTTATTTCTGATGAGAACACATGGAAAAGTGTTCATTGACAGAAATCCTGTCATTAAAAATACATGCTTCGGAACTACATGTAGTTAAATAGGGTCTCCTAGTTTAAACAGGTATGAATATCTTTATGTTATATTTTTGCAAATATTTTTGGATGAAGTTGTAAGGCAGATAACAACTTTTCCTTCAATATATAAACTGTGTCTCTTTCTTTTAGTTTACATAATTATAATATGTACTGCAGTACCGATATACCAATACAAATAAGATTGGCGAGATGAAATTTAGCATTTTTGCCTAAATCAGACGTTAATAATAAATAAGAAGCCGAAATAGAATGATGATTTAATTAATTATTTGTCAATGTCAATAAACTACAAAACCAGTGAATATTTTCTATATTTTCTATATTTATTGTCGGTTACGTGAATGGCTTGCTTGATTGTTCAGTACCAGTCAGTGCGCCGGAACCAGTCTGATAATAATCTCGGTAAAAATCACTGCAGATGTCATATTAAGTCTACCAGGATTTCTGAATTATTACGATTAAAACCCTAAATAAAGCAATATTATTTGTCTAAAGAGGCCTTCAAAAAGTCTTATTATAACAAAAACATCGATACCGATTTATAAACCCGCAAAATCGATGATTAAAAAAAAAGTGTCGGAAACTGCTTCTGTAGCGAGGCAATTACGGCTAATTTACACGTCCCGTTGGAGCCCATTTTTGATGCGCATGTCTTATTCAGGAATCCGGTTTTTATTTACAATAACAATGCATGACCTGTATTTAGTCATATCAAAAGTATATTTAAATTGGAGACGTTGTTATTGAGAAATTTTTCAATAACCTCATATTTTTATCGGAAACTGCTTCGATACCAGTATACGTATCCAATACGTCATGAAAATATGCTCGTCTCGGTTAGCGTAAATATACGGATATTGCTCGAGTATAATCGTAAAAGGTTCGCTTGTTAAGTAAAGACTAAGTTATCATCGTTAATTTCCGTCAGCATAAATATGACCTGCCACATATAGGCCTACTTTTTAATTTA
>NW_026864479.1:0-44099 GCF_026571515.1 Ruditapes philippinarum | reverse complement strand
CCTTTTTCTGGGGTATTGACGTTTTAATCAAAAGGAAGGAGTTCTGCAGACCCCCCCCCGGGGGGGTTTTAAAAAAGGGGGTTTTTTTTAAAGTATGTTTGCAGACGTATGACGATGGAAGACCATTTTAGTTCAAGGCGGCACTTTGACGTAAGTTAAGAATTCGCAGAAACAGAAAAATGTATGACAGTAAAATTATATAGGCGGTACAATGGGTCTGGGATGAGATCTGTTTTTAAACAAGAATTGTATTGATTACATTTTAGGCGAAATGATAATTTCTCTGAGATAAAAACCAGAGAAATTATGAGTGTTTAAAGAAATTCAGACAATATGGAAGGTGTAAAATAGGTTATAACGAGCAGTTTATCTCAACAGTTGAGAACGGCATTAAAATATGCAGCTGATTGATGTCAACATGTGTGATATCTTATTATCATTGAAGACGTTCGGTCTTAAAATATGATATTTATAAGCTAATTTATACCGTCTACCACTTTGTCGAACTTGTAACGAGTATATTGACTTAACATTCAGTTCATATATTTGCTTTACATTTTTTTGCTTTTATATGGAATAAACAGTTTCTGTATTGTTGCATTGATATTTAAGGCAAATGAATTAATCTGCATTAACAATGAACAACAAAAAATCATTTTTTAGTTTTAAGTTGCATTGAATCAGCTGTATAGACAAATAACTTATAAAAATGATTATTCTGTTATCACCAATTGAAGATGTTGCAGGCTGGATTGAAATTAACTTTTTTTAAATCATTTATTTCATGGTATCACATTATCATGCAACAAAACAGTTACAGTAGCGCGACTGTGATTTGAAAATATACTGGCCCGCGGCATCCTCCAGAGTTCTGTCTACAGAAAATGTTCCCGGTCTTACGGCCGAATTCATGTTCTTATAAGAAAGACCCCCGCTGTCGCCCACACCATCTCGCTATACTATGATTGACCAAATATTGATTTGATTTCAAACAAGAATGTATATTTGTATTAGTGTTTAAATTTTTAAGTAATCTGGCTTTTTCTACCATTGAAATGTTATTTCTAAAAACATTGTATTTAAAACTTTCATAGTATAAAATAATGCATACATATTTGTTCATCTTAAATTCAAATGTTCTCTTCAGAAACTATATTTTGCTTGTACATAAAATAACATATAGAAGTTTAGTAAAAGATCACGGATGGTCACCAGTATGAATTGGCTTTTCATAACATTTGTAATTTTCTAGATAGTATGAGACATTTATCCCCACCCCTACACACACACACACAACAGCCTTGAATCTTGAAATCTAGATCTACATTTGTTTAGATTAAATGAATGTTAAACAAACAATACAAAAAATATGAAGAATCTGATGCATTACTTTTTAAATCATACCTAACAGTTACCTTAAACTAATATATAATTTTATTTCAAGTATTTTTTAGTAATAGCTAGATTACATTTTAATTGAAATAATTTACAAGCTACATTCTTTTACATTATTATTCCAAAGGGAAAATAAACAAAATATAGTAGATATTTTATTTTATTCCAGTAGGCTTTTAAGTCCACGAGGACACAATACATGTACAATATATCATAAATAAATAATATATCATAAATATATATAATAAATCAAGTATGAACTATGCTCAGTTTGATCATAAAAAAGTACAATTTAATGAGAGCAACTGAAGGAACCCGACCGATAAACCTATTTTACAATGAAATTGCATCTGTTTTCCAGCAAAACGAATCTCTGAACTGTTTATGTAACAATATTAAAACTAAAATGTCAGGCTTGAAACAATAAAAAGTCCCTATATACGTACATCTTCCCATTATCCATCTGCTGAAATAATCATCATCACATGAAAGAATCCAAAGACTTTGTCGCGATTCAAATTTACAGGGGTTGGAACAAGTGGTTTGAAGTCAATGACATAAGCAACTCGGGCACTGATGTCCAATTTATCCATAAATACATGAACAAATGTTTACAAGATGCGTCATTGATATGTGTGATGGATATTATACATTTTTGTATCCTGCTATCAAATCGTTGAAATGTAAATCACCTTTTTGGTTCAATTCAAATATTTTCTTCAACTTTAAGAAACAACTTGTAAGTAGAAATGATTTCTTATTGATGTTTAAAATTTCTTATTTTTTAAAGTTATATTATCTTATAATTTTGAATATGAAACTTGAACATTTATTGATTTACTTATTAAGAGAATTGCGTCGCAATTGAAGGGAAAGTAAGAATGTTATTGCATAGACAAATCGTTTGTTACATTATCAAATACTTGTTGGATTTTTTCTTGTAACAAATATTTGATGTCATCTTTCAGATGTTTTAAAAAACAAATCGGTTGTTTTGTTAAAAATATAAATCTGAAAACCAAATGGTAAAATCTCTTTTACTGAATTTTTGAATTATCGCATCTTTTATTTGGAGCATTACTAGAAGCGCACCTGCACGATTGATTTTGTAAATGCTGTTATCTTATTAATTAATCAAATGTGAACCACAAATATAATCATGAAAATTGCGATTAAATGCGAAGTCGTTTCTATGTTTTCACAGATAATGTGTAAAAAGATGTAGATTTGATATCTGTGGCTGTAACAATACTTCAAATGATTGGACTTTTACCATTTGTAAAAACAATAATAGATATAGAATAACGAGACAATATTTATTACAATTCACAATCATTACTGTATGGCGTCCATTGTTTACCATGTAATATAACCATGACGTATTACACACGTGTTATCAATTCAAATGCGTTAAGTCATGCGATAAAAAGAATCTGTTGAACTATTGTATACAGAGGGAAAAAGCAGAACATAACAATATTATTATTTCATACCTTGTTACCGGCTTATACACTTTTTTACGCAGAAATATATACAGACTGAAAATAGTAGTAGAGAGTAGATTTTTGGGAAATGGATGGTGGACATATATACAGTGCGCAACATTTTGGCGAATTTTAATATACTTAATTTTGATAAATGTCATACAATGGTGTATTGAAGTAAAATATTCAATACATTTTTTGCTACTTTTTTATCTAGTTGCTTCATAAAAATTAAATGGCCGCTTTCATGTAATGTGTGGCTAGGAACTTCCTTACGTATACCTTTTTATATGATAATAATTACGTTTTTCATATCAACAATATCAAACTGTCCCTTAATTTTCATGCGATTATGCCATTGCCCTGTTGAGTTTAATCTGACAGATCAAACGTTAAAACGATTAATGCATTAAACATTTATAAATAGAAGCTTTTCGGAGAACAATTATCTCAGATGAACGCCTATTTTGAATAATCGCATCTTTTATTGGAAGTGTTACTGTAAGCACACATTTATTAACTGATTGTTTACCTGGAATGAAGCAAATGCATCCACGATTAATTAATCATGCAAATGTGAAAACCAAATTGTACAATAAAGTGAAACTGTGACATTTTTTGTAATTATTTTTATTTTCATGTGTTTTGGGTTTGATGGTTACCAATAATGGTTCAGTCAGTTTATTTCTTTATACCTTTTTAAATAAATTATCATTTATTTCATGTGTAACAAATTTTTCCCCAAAAGTCCGTTTAAAAAGTCCGTTTTGTAGAAGGGACACTATAGGAGTATATTTATAGTACACAAATCAAGCATATCTTAATAAATATGTTCAAGTAAAATGGCTTGAAAGTGGATCACTTTTCGCTTTTTGTAATGAGTTTTGAGTAATCTCAACACTAGGCAAGCATGATCCCTTATTACATGTATTATGTAAACAAAATTAGCTATTTAAAGTATTTGTATACACACTTGTTGAACAAAATGGTTATTCCAAGTAGTATGAAATTATTCATCAATAGAAAAGTATTGACAGGCTGTCATTTATTAAACAAAATCGGATGAAATAATGCTAATAATTTCTTTGTATGATTATTACATTAATTATTTGGGAAAAAAGAAAAACAGATATATCTACATATAATAGTGTTTAAAACACCTGCCTCATCATTATTGTCCATTATATATTTTTTTTCATTCTGCATGGTTCGTTACACCTTTCTTAGCTTTGTTCAAAACTACTAAGTGTTGATTGATTTATTATATGTGTTAATGATATATCTTTCTTTGACAGTAAACATGTTTTGACGAAACACATCTTCCTTATAGGAGTTCTCGTTACTTTGGTCTATATAATTATAAGGATTGATTTAATTTCTTCTCTAGGATTTAAATGAACACAATTAATAAGGTCAAAATGACAGTGTGCAGCCATATAAACACTAGTTGCAGTACATTTTTTCACCATTAAAGTGCTATGAAAATAGGTTTCAACTCGATACTGCACTAAGGTGGCGAATTTTTGATGAGGGTAATGCAGCTCAAGAGTCATAAATGTCGTATTAACCGTTAGCTTGTTTGGCAGCAACTGTATTTACCCATGCAACCAGTCCAGACAACTCATCATGGTTGACACTGTTTAAAATAGTTAGCGTCTTATGATATTCACTATGTTAAAGTTCCAAAAGAAGTGTACACATTAAAACAATGACCAAAACAAAAACGATAGAAATGAAATAATG
Organism: Ruditapes philippinarum; assembly: GCF_026571515.1. Lineage (NCBI taxonomy): Eukaryota > Metazoa > Mollusca > Bivalvia > Venerida > Veneridae > Ruditapes > Ruditapes philippinarum. Next base: position 39,477 of record NW_026864479.1, on the reverse strand, counting down.
GGCAATGTGTATAGGCAGGAGATTTTATAGTTTGTTATTTTAATTGTACATACAAAAAACTTATAGACTGTTTAAAATAACCATCGGATTGCTGTTGAACATTAACCACGGTTAGTATCACATACTTTCAACCAGGAGAGAAAATTGGCAGTAAAGCTACCTATGCAGATCAGATGGGCCAGCTGATATTGGCCTGCAGTTTTCGCATCCGTAGAATAGATGACGATAGTGATCTTAATCAGCAGTACTATTAATATGAAAAATGGTGGCTTGTCTCTTGTCTCTTAAATAAAAAGGATATTAGTTTTGATAATTAAAAACTCAATTCAAGATATTTTTTTCGCATTGTGTCATCTTTGTAAGTTGATGTTTTCAGACGATGGGGGTTTATCTTTTTGGCGAACTCATTATTTCACGAGATAAAGTACAACGAAAATTAGCAGAAAATGTGTTTACAGCACTTTCAGACGACATTGATGATGGTGTAAAAAAAGTTGTACAATCAATGATTTATGGAAACTGAAACAACAACATTGTTTTAATTTGAAATATGATGATGAAGTATTAATAGCTGATTTGATGTATTGACTTGTGAGCTGTTTATGACGACATGATCCTATCTCTTATATCTGTTTCAAACTTATAACTGTTTTGTTGCAGGCATTTAAAACGCTGATTTTGAATGAAAAATTTGCTATTTTTGGTTTGGGTAATAGACAATTTATTATACTTGTACTTTATATTGTACCTTCAAAATGGAAATAATAAATAAAATTGTGTTTACCAAATACTTTATAGAAACAGCGTTTAAGTATTCTGGAAGCCTTCAAGCTAACAATAAGACTACAGATCAGTTTAAATTAGTCCTAACGTATTTCACACTTCATTAGACCATAGATCTTTTAGAATATTTCAAAAAGGTGCCTGAGCAAACTAATATAAGGTTTGTCCAAATTGAGTGTATGCTACGAGGTGAATATGTCAATGTAATCGCACGAAAAGTTAAGACAGCATCTACAAGACGGCGTATTTGAGAGAAAAATTGTCTTAAACTAAAAAAAAACATCTTGATAATAATGAAGAGCTGGACATGTAAAAATATTTGATGTTCATTTATCTTGTGTTTGAAGCTTTAAAAATGCCACTTGGCAAACAGAACACACTAACACTGTCTTTTTATCATGATATTTTTCTCTTGTTGCAGTTTACGAAAAAGAATATTGCATGCTGTACGCCCGGTGTTTCAATAAATTTAAATATATACATTATTTTACTGTTTTGTTTGTGCGTGTGCAAGTGTCGTAAGTTTGTGCATGCATGTTTCTGTTATATAGATTATACATAAACATGTATTGTGAACTCAAAAATCTTCAGCCCAATTTCCTCCAAACTTTGCAGTTCTTTCCCTTGCTTGAGTCCTGGATATATTAATATAAAATATATTTGCTTCAAAACTGATACATGCATGATTCCAAATATTTATAGATTCGTAGTTAAATTATAGATATATATAACTTGTCTACTATCTTCCATTAAAAACAACAACAGCAACAACAACAGGAGAAAATAACTAAAATTTAGCCCTTAACTTGTTTTAATCACGTTTTACTTTTTCATCTCAAGTTAAAGGAAATTCTTTTTTAAATTTCTCTTCTTTGCCCTAGACAATTGGCTTCTTTAAAAAGGATTATAATTTTCCAAGATATTCATCTATTTTTGTAACTAGATATTTGCATTTTAGATGTTTGCGAGAAAGCTAATATAATGCTATCATATCAAAATATGACATATGAAATATTATTAAGTTTTAAATGAAGAAACATTAAGAGAAAGGAAACTGTAGTGGTTTCAAACGCAGTATCAAATCCACTCATTGGACAAAAGAACAAAAAAAAACAACAAAAACACACACGCATCAAACAAACAAAAATAATGACAACAACAAGAAAATTGTTTTGTTTTTTGAAATTTGTCAGTTGCGGAATGATCTCCATTAGAAGCTTAACATTTAATAGCAAAACCTTAGAAAAAATGGACCGTTATAACACTAATGTTTAGAAAACATTAATTTATTAGGCTAACTCTTGAAAATCAATTCTACAAAAAAAAAATTTCCGAGCCTTGTGTCATTATTGTGAAATGCAGTCTTAGATATGCATAATGTAATACCAAGCCAGGAAATCATAGTGATACATTGTATGATAATGATGTTCATGCAAACGATCTGGCATGGTTGATTAAGAAACGTTCATGTTTTTAATGATTATTAACTCTTTGAATGATTAATTAACATTACATATAGTATTTTAAGCGCTTTTTTGTAAGTGTATATTTAAGCATGTTCATTCATGCATATAACTGTGCCGTTAAATAGAGAACATTGTATAAGTTTAAACTTGCTTACGTAACAAGTTCTTGCAACTGTTATTATTTACATTGATTCCTCTTTTTGGAATTAACCAGTATTTGTGTCATATTAGGAAACATGGTGGTGACCCGAGTAGGGCTCGAACCCATGATCCTGTGGTTAAGAGGCAGACACATTTACCACCAGGCCACCGCTCCACCTGTACATGACATGAAACACAATCTTAGACTGATCTTACTATTTTTTTTTACTAATGATTGTGAACTTTACTTCAATATATCGCAATGTTTTGTTGTATTTATGTTACTCAATGACGTTTGTGTACACATTTATAAACATACATTGTTAGTTCACAATTCTCATATTAATCATCTTCACATACCTTAATATGGTTAAATAACAATATCAATACTTTGTACTTTTCTTAGTTCTAAAATAATGATTCAATTCAATTCAACCTTTACTGCTTTTTTTTCGGCAAAACTTTGCCTTTGGCAATACATACAATACACATTTTAATCACTTGAAATATGACATACACAAAACAAATATATAATATATATGATTAATAAGTTTATGATGTAAATAATATTCACGGAATAAATAAAACAAAATACAGTCCGACCCCGGTTATTCGACAACCCTTTATTCGAATACCCGGCATTATCCGAAGTATCTCGGCGGTCCCGTTTTTATCTCTATATAAATCAATATAAATACGAGCATATTATTCGAAATGCATTATCCGAATACCTCCTATTTTTTTAAGTAAAATTTCGGTCCCGATTATACAATTATGAAAGAATTTCACGCCTATTATTCGAAGCCAGCCTAATTATTATTCGAAGCCAGACTAATTTGCACAGATCCGCTTGATTGATGAAAAATATCACATTCATGCGTGTATTTAGACAATCATGATAATAAATCTTTGTGCGTTCTTTAATCAACTTTAATTACCGAAAATGAAAAGCTATGCACCGTGTCCGATTTTGTTACTGTTATTGCTTGAAGATGACAGCATTAATTTTCATACATACCGTATATGTAAATTTGTCAAAACATACATAACATTTTTTTTCATTAACACTACATGAAAGCCTTTTTCCTAATCGAAAATACCAGATTTTAGCTATAAATACCGTAGTGACAACACAGCCATCATCAAGGCTTTGCGCAAAACGAAACGATGCATAATGTAGATAAAATGCAAGTATTTATGTCTTCAATGTCAATACAATAATTTTTACGCATCTTTTCTTGTTGAGTTGGGTAGCTGACAAATAGCTATTCATTTACATCTGCTCGGTTAAAAAGTACGATTGTTGCGTCTTAAGTAAATAATTCAGTTCTTCTTAATTGCTGAAAATAATACTTCCCGTACTGGGAAAAAAGGTTTACAAAATTAGGAGAAAAACAATTTAGTATCATTTTCATTTGAACTTGCACTGATACATTTGGGACAAAGAATTTTAGTGCGCATCATGTTCTTGTATTAATCATTTTTATCATTATACGTTAAATATGTCAGTAAATGCGTCGTTTGTGACTATATTTAAAATGATAATTGCATTTGCGTGGAGTATGTGATTGGTAAGTAACGACAATAAGTTGCATAGTAAATAGTCATTTATATTGTACTACCAAACTTGTAAGCAAAATAAGTAGCTTTTTAGGAGGCAGTGTTCTTTTCAAATTTAACTTGGATTCCGTAATTGATTAGGGTCAATCTTTACATCTTCTTTTAAACGTCTCGTTAAGGGACAAAACGATTAACAGGGGTATCGTTTCATGGGAGTAATAATTCTCTGCGAGGGTCATCATTTACTCGGTAAATGCTGAGATCATGTAATAGTCAAAGTAATGACTGGAAAGTAAAAAAAAATATAACCGGGGTCATTTGATAAAACAAAATATCCTTTAAACGTCATTTTCCCTTCATCGTTTGGTAGATTTTTGTGAAATATTAAAATGACTGATCATTATGTGAAGTTTTACAAAATTGTTTAGAAGTAAATAAAATAATCTTTAAATTGCATCTCCTCAACCTTGCTTAGATGATGTTTTTCTGGAGTAGTTGTTTGGTGATCTTTTACAACAAATTCTAAACTTCGGTCTGCCGACAAGATGTCTGCGAAATCTAAATACCGAAATAGGTTTTAACATCTAAACATTACCTGCTCAACTGGTAGGCAAATTCCTATTTAATTCCAAATGAATTCTTTACAAAAAATCATTTATTCATTACAGACTGCGGAACAAATGGCTGCTTGCATAAATAAATTAGTATGTATTCTCAAACGAGCGTTTAGAGGTTACATATTTATGCAAGCTTTCAAACATTCTCATCAAACATTGATAATTATAAACATGACACAATAACACATGTCAGTTAGACATTTTGTAATACGATAAAAATGTTCATTTGTTTCAAATGCATGATATATTTAAAGGGTTATGTCATTATGCTTGATATCAATGCCAGCTTGTTTCATTCCGCCATCAATTAGTTAAAGAATGAATAAGACCGAGCAAGTTATAAAATATTGCTATATTATTCTTAATGTTTAGTCACAAAACTGTAATGCATTTCAAATAACTTTCAAGACATTTCTTGAAAAGACAAATTTGAAAATGAGGCACTGGAGCTTTATCTTGTAAATAATACATTTCATCCTTACAATAACAGTGCACATAAGTACTAATGTACTCTTAAATAAAATATGAGATAAAGATCTGTTTTTAAACGAGAATTGTATTGATTACATTTTAGGCGAACTGATAATTTTTAAGATAAAAACCAGAGAAATTATGAGTGCTTAAAACAAATTCAATATGGAAGGTTGTTAAGTCAAGAAGAGCTGTTTATTTCAACAGTTGAGAACGGCATTAAAATATGCAGCTGATTGATGCCAACATGTGTGATATCTTATTATCATTAAAGACGTTCGGTCTTAAAATATGATATTTATAAGCTAATTTATACCGTCTACCAATTTGTCGAACTTAACGAGTATATTGACTTAACATTCAGTTCATATATTTGCTTTTTTATATAGATTAAACAGATACTGTATTGTTGCATTGATATTTAAGACAAATGAATTAACTTTCATTAACAAGGAACAACAAAACTTCATTTTCCAGTTTTAAGTTGTCTTGAATCAGCTGTACAGACAAATAACTTTTAAAATAATTATTCTGTAATCACCAATTGTAGATGTTGCAGGCTGGATTGGATTGATTTTTTAAATCATTTATTTTATGGTATCACAGTATCGTGCAACAAAATAGTTACATTGTCTCTAACGCGACTGCTATTTGAACATAATATGGCCCGGGGCATCCTCCAGGGTTCTGTTTAATACAGAAAATCATCCCAGTCTTACGTCCAAATTCATATTTCATAAATAAGAAAGACCGCCGATATCGCCAAGACTATCTCGCTATACTATGATTGATCAAATATTTATTTGATTTCAAACAAGAATCTATATTTGTATTAGTGTTTAAATTTTTAAGAAATCTGGCTATTCCTACCATTGAAATGTTATATCTTAAAACATTGTATTTAAAACTTTGTATATAACATAATGCATACATATTTGTTGATCTTAAGTTCAAATGTACTCTTGTGAAATTATATTTTGATTGTACATAAAATAACATAGAAGTTAAGTAAAAGATCGCAGACTCTAATGGTCACCAGTATGAATCAGCTTTTCATAACTTCATTATTTTCTAGGTAGTATGAGACATTGCTCCCCCCCACACAAAACTACATTGCATCGTGAAACCTAGATCTACATTTTTTAAAATTAAATTAATGTTAAAAACAATACAAAAAGCATGAAGATTTTGATGCATATTTTTTAAATCATACATAACAATTAGCTTAAACTAATATATACTTTTATTTCAGTAGTTATTGAGTAAAGCTAGATTACATTGTAATTGAAATAATTTACAAGCTACTTTCTTTGACATTCCTATTCCAAAAGGAAAATAAACAAAATACTGTAGATATTTTATTTTATGATCCAAAGACCTTGCCGGGATTCAAATTTACAGCGGTTGGAAGAAGTGGTTTGAAGTCAATGACAAAAGCAACTGACATTTATGTCCCATTTATCCATAAATACATGTACATATGTGTGATGGATATTATACATTTTTATATCCTGCTATCAAATCGTTGAAATGTAAATCACCTTTTTGGTTCAATTCAAATATTTTCTTCAACTTTAAAAAACAACTTAAAGTAGGAATGATTTCTTATTGATCTTTCAGTTTTATTATTTTTTATAATTATATTATCTCATATATTTGAATATGAAACTTGAACATTTAGTGATTTATTTACTGAGATAATGGCGTCGCAATTGAAGGGATTGTAAGAATGTTATTGTGTAGATAATTCTTTTTACACATTATCAAATACTTGTTGGCTGTTTCTTGTAATATGTATTTGATGTCATCGTTCAGATGTTTGAAAATGCAACTCGGTTGTTTTGTTAAAAATATCAATCTGAAAACCAAATGGTAAAATAACTCTAACTGAATGTCTATTTTTGAATTATCACATCTTTTATTTAGAATATCACTAGAAGCGCACCTGCACGATTGATTTTGTAAATGCTGTTATCTTATTAATTAATCAAATGTGAATCACAAATATAATCATGAAACTTGCGATTAAATTCGAAGTGGTTTCTATGTTTTCACAAATAATGTGTTAAAAGATGAAAAGATGAAGATTTGATATCTATGACTGAAACAATACTACAAATGATTGAACAATGCCATTTGTTAAAGCAATAATAGATATAGAATAACGAGACAAAATTTATTACAATTCACATACTTAGTCTAGTACATTACTGTATGACGTCGATTGTTTACCGTTATATAACCATGACATATAACACACCTGTAATAAAACACCGTTATCAATTTAAATGCTTTAAGTAATGCGATGAAAAGAATCTGTATAGAGGATATGTTTTTAATATGTTGTATATCAAGAAATGATACAAAATGCAACAATTTTCTATCTTTAATGTGCGATTTAATGCAATCACATGGGCAAAAAGATACAGTGTATGCTTTAATTATGAAAAAGCAGAAAATAACAATTTTATTATTTCCAAACCTTGTTTCCGGCTTATACACTTTTTCACGCAGAAGAAAAATTAATAAATATATACAGATTGAAAAAAGTAGTAGGGAGTAGATTTTTGGGAAATGGATGGCGGACATATATACAGTGCGCATTGTTTTGGCTATTTTTAATATACTTAATTTTGATAAATAACATACAATGGTCTATTGAAGTAAAATATTCAATACATTTTTTGCTACTTTTTTTATCTAGTTGCTTGAAAATTAAATGGCCGCTTTCATGTAATGTGTGGCTAGGAACTTCCTTACGTATACCTTTTTATATGATAATAATTACGTTTTTCATATCAACAATATCAAACTGTCCCTTAATTTTCATGCGATTATGCCATTGCCCTGTTGAGTTTAATCTGACAGATCAAACGTTAAAACGATTAATGCATTAAACATTTATAAATAGAAGCTTTTCGGAGAACAATTATCTCAGATGAACGCCTATTTTGAATAATCGCATCTTTTATTGGAAGTGTTACTGTAAGCACACATTTATTAACTGATTGTTTACCTGGAATGAAGCAAATGCATCCACGATTAATTAATCATGCAAATGTGAAAACCAAATTGTACAATAAAGTGAAACTGTGACATTTTTTGTAATTATTTTTATTTTCATGTGTTTTGGGTTTGATGGTTACCAATAATGGTTCAGTCAGTTTATTTCTTTATACCTTTTTAAATAAATTATCATTTATTTCATGTGTAACAAATTTTTCCCCAAAAGTCCGTTTTGTAGAAGGAACATTATAGGAGTATATATTAATAGTACACTTTGGTTATATCAGTCATTATGTCCTTTCAAGGCGACAATATCAAGGAAATATCTGCGACAAATAAATTACAAATAAAAAATTATCTTAAAGTATGAACATGTTACAACCGCAATAGAGCCACATTCGTAATAGAATGTTTTACTAACATGCACACAAATCTAGAATATCTTTATTAAATAAACATGTTCAAGTAAAATGGCTTGAAAGTGGATCACTTTTCGCTTTTTGTAATGAGTTTTGAGTAATCTCAACACTAGGCAAGCATGATCCCTTATTATGTAAACAAAATTAGCTATTTAAAGTATTTGTATACACACTTGTTGAACAAAATGGTTATTCAAAGTAGTATGAAATTATTTATCAAGAGAAAAGTATTGACAGGCTGTCATTTATTAAACAAAATCTGATGAAATAATGGTAATAATTTCTTTGTATGATTATTACTTTAATTGTTTTGGAAAAAAAAGAAAAACAGATATATCTACATATAATAGTGTTAAAACACCTGCCTCATCATTTTTGTCCATTATTTTTTTCCCATTCTGCATCGTTCGTTACACCTTTCCCAGGTTTGTTCAAAACTTCTGTGAAGAGTTGATTGGTTTATTATAAGTGTTAATGATATATCTTACTTTGACAGTAAACATGTTTTGACAAAATACGTCTTCCTTTTAGGTGAGTCATAAATGGTATGAACTAGTTATCAAACATAATTTACAGGAATATTTCGAGGATAGTAGGCACTACCTGGTACATCATCAGGTTTGTAAATCATTTTCTATGATTTGATCTTGTTTAGTTTATTTAAAAGGAAAAATATCACATTGTTGCCTTTGATTTATGACATACTATAATATGCAGTCTTTTAAAACCAAACGGTTCTCGTTCCTTTGTTCTATATAAATATAAGGATTGATTTTATTTCTTCTCTAGGATTTAAATGAATACTATTTCTATGGTCAAAATGACAGTGTGCAGCCATATAAACACTAGGTGTAGTACATTTTGTCACCATAATTGTGCAGTTACTGGTCAACTCCTATGAAAATACGTGTCAACTGGATACTGCACTAAGGTGACGAATTTTTGATGAGGGTAATGCAGCTCAAGAGTCATAAATGTCATATTAACCGTTAGCTTGTTTGGCCGCAACTGTTTTTACCCATGCAACCAGTCCAGACAACCCATCATGGTTGACATTGTTTAAAATAGTAACCGTCTTAAGGATATTCACTATGATAAAGTTCCAAAAGAAGTGTACACATTTAAACAATTACCAATATAAAAACGATAGAAATGAAATAATGGGCAATGTGTATAGGCAGGAGATTGTATAGTTTGTTATTATAATTGTGCATACAAAATACTTATAGGCTGTTTAAAATGACCATTGCATTGCTGTTTAATCATTACAAAGGTTAGTATCAAATACTTTCAACATGGAGAGAAAATTGGCAGTAAAGATAACTGTGTAGATCAGATGGGCCAGCCTGATATTGCCTGCATTTTCGCATCGTAGAATAGATAACGACACAAGAAGTGCTATTTATCTGAAAAAAGTGGCTTGTCTCTTAAAAAAACGATATAAGTATTTGATATTTGAGTATATATTTTGGGCGAACTCATTATTTCACGAGATAAAATACAACGAAAATTAGCAGAAAATGTGTTTACAGGAATTTCAGACGACAAGGAGGATGGTGTAAAAAGTTGTACAATCAATGATTTATGGGAACTGAAACAACAACATTGTTTTAATTTGAAATATGTGGATGAAGTTGTAATAGCTGATTTGATGTATTGACTTGTGAACTATTATTATAAGATTTTTGAAGAAATTCTACTATATAATGTTTATCAGGGAATATAACGACATGGTGCTATCTCTTATATCTGTATCAAACTTATAACTGTTCTTTGCAGCAATTTGTGCGCTGGTTTTGAATGAAACCGTGGTTATTTTTGGTTTGAGTAATAGACATTTTATTATACTTGTACTTTATATTATATTGTACTTTCAATATGAAAGTAATAAATAAAATTGTTATTACCAAATACTTTATAGAAAAAGCCTTTAAGTATTCTGGAAGCTTTAATAAGAATACTTTTGATCAGTTTCATTTAGTCCTTACGTATTTCACACCTCATTAGACCATAGACCTTTTAGAATATTCCAAAAAGGTGCCAGAGCAAATTAAGATAAGGTTTGACCAAATAAAGTGTATTCTACAGGTGTATATGACAATGTAATCGCAAGAAAAGTGATAACAGCATCTGAAGTTAGCGTATTGAGAAAAAAATGTTTTAGATTAAAAAAGAATTATGATAATAATGAAGATTTGGACATGTAAAAAATATTTGATGTTCATTTAACTTGTATTTGAAGCTTAAAAAATGCCACCTGGCAAAAAGGACACATTAACACTGATTTTTATCATGATCTTTTCCCCTTTTTGCAGTTTGCAACATAAAGAATATTGGATTTCAAACCAAATAGCTGTACGCCTGATGTTTTAATGAATTTAAATATTTAGAGTATTTTTAAACATTAATTGTCTGTGCGTGTGCAGGTGTCGTAAGTTGGTACATGCATGTGTTCGTTATATATATTTTACATAAACATGTGTAGTGAACTTCAAAAATATTTTGTCCAATTTCCCCCAAACTTGGCAGTTCTTTTCCTTGGGTCGAGTCCTGGATATATTAAAATAAAATATATTCACTTCAAAACTGATACATGTATGATTCAAAATATTTTTAGATTCGTAGTTGAATTATAATTTATACAACAAAAATGTCTACTATCTTCCATTAAAAACAGCAGGAGAAGTTTACTCCAAAAAAAAAAAGATTATGTCAGTTACCCCAAATTTCATCATCACGTTTTACTTAGTCAAGTAAAGTTTAAGTAATTTCTGACAGCTAGTTTAAATTTCTCCTCTTTGACCTCCACATGGCATTTGACTTCTTTAGAAATGATCATAATTTTCCTAAATTCTCATTTTTTAACTAGATATTTGCATTTTATAGATGTTTGCAAAAAAACTAATATAATGCTATCATCGATATAATGACGTACAAAATATTTTAAGTTTTTAATCATGAAGAAATATGAAGAGAAAGAAAAGTATAGTTGGTTTCAAACGCAGTATCAAGTCTATTCATTGAGCCAAATGACAAAACAAATCAGCAAACAAAAATAATAACAAGAAAAAAAAATATTTTCAAACTTGTCATTTGCGGAATGATCTCCATTAGAAGCTTAACATTTGATAGCAAAACCTTTGAAAAAATGGGGCGTTATAACACGTAAGTTTAGAAAACATTAATTTATTAGGCTATCTCTTGAAAAATCAATTCTACAAAACAGTAATTTTCTCCGAGCCTTGTGTCATTATTGTGAAATGCAGTATAAGATATGCATAATGTTTTACCAAGGACAAGACGTAAAGCATTGATAAATTGTATAATAATGTTGTTCATCCAAACGATCTGGCACGATTGTTAAAGAAACGTTCAGGGTAATGATTACTTAGTCTTTGAATGATTAATTGACCTAACAAAGTATTTTAAGCGTTTTTTTTGCAAGTGTGTATTTTAGCATGTTCATTTATGCAGATAACTGTAGCGTTAAATAGACATCTTGATATAATTGTTTAGCTCGATTACAAAACAAGTTCTTGCAACTAAAATTATTCACATTGATTCTGCTTTTTGGAGATAACCAGTACTGTTGTCATATGAGGAAACGTGGTGGTGATCCGAATAGGACTCAAACCCATTATCCTTTGGTTGAGAAGCAGGCACATTAACCACTCAGGCCACCGGCTTCACTTGTACATGTCATGAAACAAAATCTAAGATTGGTCTTACTAATTTTATTTCGAACTTAACTTCAATATATCGCAAAGTTTTGTTGTACTTGCTAATTAAGAATATATTTTTCAATGACGTCTATGTTGACATTTATAATCATATATTGTTAGTTCACAATGGTGCAAAATTGATTCTCAAATGTCAATTATTTTTTCATTTGCATTTTATTTTCGGCAAAACTTTTCCTTTGACAATACATACATATTTTAATAACTAGAAATATGACATACACAAAACAAATATACAATGATTTATAAGTTTATGATGTAATTAATATTCGATGAATAAATAAAACAAATACTCAAATATAAGATATTTCTATTTTAGTATCGGCCAAATATATTCCTTCATTTCATAAACTTTTATATAAAGTAGGGTAGCTGACAAAAAGCAATTCATTTACATATCCTCAGTAATAACGTACGACTGTTGGGTCTAAAGTAAATAATTCAGTTCTTCTTAATTGCTTAAATAACGAGGGCCATTCGAAAAGAATTGCTTATTGCCCTCTGTCTCGTGATCCACGTGGGACACGAAAAAAAAACCAATACAAACCTGTATAGGGTAATTCAATGTCTACACAACGGTGTGTAAATGAAGATGTTAGCCTTAGTGTAAGACATACAATTTGCCATTTAAATACACACAGTCATTGACCACTATAGTAAAAATGGTTGGTAGAAGCGTCGACAAAAACGATGAAATACGGGCTTACATCAAAGTTCTCTCACAACTGGGTTGCTCTTTGAAGCAGTTGATGACTGAACACTCCACTGCTTATGGGCCCTTTTGTGTGTCTTATGTCACAGTTAGGCGATGGAAAAAGAAACGTCAGTCTGGTGTAGGTAGAGTGCATCAAAAATGCACCAAAATCAGGAAGGCTAAAATTTGCATCTCGTAACGAAATAGTTTCCAAAATAAGGGATATCTTTGAAGGAGATGCCAGATTTACAGTTTGTGATTTTGCACGAGAGGTAGGCATATCACTTTCAACGGTTCACTTTATTTTGAAGAAGCATTTGAAAGTGAGAAAGATTTCTGCAGATGGGTGCCACATCTATTGACCGATCAACAAAAGAGGCAACGGGTTAAGGTGGCCAAACAGTTAGCCACACCTCTTCCATTCTTTGCTAGGTCAACTGCTCACAAACAGTATCACAAACAAAACCATGTGTTCTTTTGTGCAAACCAGGTCAACCAGTGACTATGTACTATCTCAGTGTAGCAATTGGATAACAAGTTAGCCAATTTACATAAAACTGTAAACACTTGAAAGGTCCATTACTAAACGATCTTTGAGTGCATAAAAAGGTTTTGTATGCAATTTTCTTCACTGGTGAAGGAGTCGCAATAAAAGTGCCGGTGAAAAGGGGCAAAAATATCACTGGGAAGTACTACAAAGAAACTGAAAAAAGTATTATAAGAAACGACGCCCTGTCACTGGTTTTAAGCATATGCGTCTTCTACATGACAATACCCCCGCTCGTAGCTCCGTAATAGTTTCGGCTTTTTTGAAAAAGAAAAAGTAACTGTGTCTCCTCCACCCCCCCCCGTATTCTTCAGAACTTGCCCCATGTGATGTCTTTTTGTTTCGAAAATTGAAATCATTGCTTGCTGGGCGGAAATACAGGTCCCGACAGGCACTTGGATCTGCAATTCATCAGTACCTTATTACTGTGCCGAAATCAGCGTACCATGACATCTTGAAGAAGTGGATACATCGGCTGAAATTTTGCATTTCTAGCCACGGGGCGTACTTCGAGGAAACGAAATGAACACTTTTGAGCTAACTTGAAATTTGAAGTCTCCAGATAGAATTAAGCAATACATTTCGAATATTCCTCGTAATACTGCACGTCCTGGCAAAAAGATTTACATAATTGGGGAAAACAATTCAGATATCATTTTTATTTGAACTTGCACTGCTACATTTGGGACAAAGAATTTAAGTGCGTATGATGTTCCTTTAATAATCATTTTACTCATACGTTAAGTATTTTAAGGACTGATCGTTATGTGAACTTTTACAAAAATGAATAAAATTGTTTAGAAGTATATAAAAAATATTTAAATCAGTATCTCTATAACCTTGCTCAGATGCTGATGAAGGATTTTCTTGAATAGTTGTTTGGTGGTCTTTTACATACAACTCTAAACTCAGATATGCTGACAAGATGTCTGCAACAATTTAAAAACAAAAATAGGTTTTAAGCAACATTACCTGCTCAACTAGTTGACAAATGTTGATTGAATTCAAAAAAGCAGTTGCATTAGTGGAGTAGTATGATTTCTTAAAGGAGCGATTAAAATGTTACATATTTATTCAAACTTTAAAACATTCCACTCAATCATTGAAAATTATAGATGTGACAATATTACATATATCAGTGAGACATTTTGTAAAATGATAAAAATGCTCATTTGTTTCAAGTGCCTGATACATATAAAGGGTTCTGTCACATACTTGATTGTGAACACTTATTAAATATTCAATGCAGTGAAAACGTATTGTGAATCACACAAATTGTGAATCACTAAAATGTCTTACGCATTTAAAATATTTTTTTCAAGGTTTTCATGAAAAAGACAAATTTGAAATTTGTCACTCTTAACTTTATGTAGACCATTATATATTTCATCTCACAATAACAGTGCACAAAAGTACCAAACTACGTTAAATATAATATGAGATAAACGAGTCATAAAAATGCATATATTATCAAATTATCTCTTAAAGCATTATAAAACATAAAAGTTTAATTATAAAAACAATAGTCGATACAGTCATTTCAACATTTTTCTTTAAAAGAAAGCAAAACACCAACATTGAGTGGTCAGTATCAAAACAACTTTTTCTGTTTTCAAGGCCTCACTGACCACCTTCCTTCGTGTACTCACCGACTTCACCTACCCTTTAATCAAAATATCTATACATTCAAATACTCGATCAAATATCTTAAAACAAACAACAAACAGTTTGTTTTCTTGCAAAAGAAATGATTTAAAGGTATTTACAAAGTTTGATACGTTTTCACTGCATGGAAGATTTAATAAGTGTTCAAATTGTTACATGTTTATAGAAAAAAGAAGACAACCGCATTGCATGGTAGTTCGTAGTTTATTGCATTTTCATGTACTCCTATGTTTCTTCTACTTAGATAAAATATCGGTACATAATAATAACCAATTTCCATTTTGATTGTTTGTAAGAAATTACCATATCAACACATTAAGCTTTAACAAAATAATTGAATTGCATGTTTGACTGGCAGTTTTTAAGTCAGGTATCAAAATCTTGTTTAAATGACACGTTTTATTTTTTCTATCTGAATTAAACGCAGATAAATATTTTACATTGTGTTACAAAATTCACAAAGATATAAAACTGTATGACAAAATATTTATGATTTAACTCGAAATTTATATAAAAAACATACATGGTACATGTCCGTGTTAGTAAAACATCAGTGCTCCATTATGAATATGGCTTTTTAGCTCACCTGACTACGAAGTAGTCAAGGTGAGGTATAGTGATGGGGCTATGTCCGGCGTCGTCTCAATGAAATACTATTCGAGTTTGAAGTTCGAAGATGAGTCATCTCCGGTCAAAAACTAGGTCACAGGTGCTAAAAATAGAAAAAGCTTGTTAACACTCTAGTGGCTGCAGTTTTGATCCAAATATATTGGAAATTAGTCAGGAAGGTTGTTTTGATGATTTCTAGGTCAAGTTTGAAGATGGGTCATCTCCGGTCAAAAACTAGGTCACAGGAGCTAAAAATAGAAAAGCTTGTTAACACTCTAGTGGCTGCAGTTTTCATCCAAATATTCTGGAAATTTGTCGTGAAGGTTGTTTTGATGATTTCTAGGTCAAGTTCGAAGATGGATCATCTCTGATTAAAAAAAAACACATGAGCTAAAAATAGAAAAGCTTGTTAACACTCTAGTGGCTGCAGTTTTGACCCAAATATTTTGAAAATTTGTCAGGAAGGTTGCTTTGATGATATCTAAGTCAAGAATAAAGATGGGTCATGTCCGGTAAAAAACTAAGTCACAGGTGCTAAAAATAGAAAAAGCTTGTTAACACTCTAGTGGCTGCAGTTTTCAAGCAAATATTCTGGAAATTTGTCAGGAAGGTTGTTTTGATGATATTAAGGTCAAGTTTGGTAATGGGTCATCTCAGTTAAAAAACTAGGTCACAGGAAATAAAAATAGAAAAGCTTTTTAACACTCTAGTGGCTGCAGTTTTGATCCAAATATTCTGGAAATTTGTCAGGAAAGTTGTTTTGATGATTTCTAGGTCAAGTTCGAAGCTGAGTCATCTCCAGTCAAAACTAGGTCACAGGAGCTAAAAATAGAAAAAGCTTGTTAACACTCTAGTTGCTGCAAATATTTTGGAAATTCGTCGTGAAGGTTGTTTTGATGATCTCTAGGTCAAGTTCGAAGATGGGTCGTCTTTTTAAAACATTAGGTCACATAGCCCAAATATGGAAAAACCTTTTTAACACACCAGAGGTCACATGTTTGACAGTTGTCTTCAAACTTGGCCAGGATTGTCTTAGACATTGTTAGGATGTGTTTGATGGGTCAGGCCATCATGGCCCTCTTGTTTACAGATGTAGCATGTTAATATTTTAACCTCGGTTGAATTTGTGTTGATTTGTCGCGGGTCTTTATTTATTTCATTTTAGGGAAAACACAATATATCAAATATGTGTTATTCACAATTCAATCATAAAAAAGTTGATGAAAGCAACTAAAGGAACCCAACCGATAAACCTATTTCACAATGAAATTGTTTTCCAGCAAAACGACCTTTTTTTTCATATGACACCAATACTGGTTGGTTCTAGGAAGCTGACTCGAAAGTGATTAATATAAGTTAATATAAGTTGCAAGAACTTGTTTTGCAACCAAGCTTAAATAGATATGTTTAAACTAACTATTTCTCAATATTTCAGAATTTATATCAAGGTAATTTAGGAATATAATGAAAAGGTATACCGGTACCAAGTTTGTTTTTTTTTTTTTGTCTTTTTTAATGTAATTACGTGATTTATTTTATCGAGTGATATGAAAATAAATATTTCACCAGCTCTCTTTTTATTTATCTTTAATATGCATATTGACGACAGTAGTTACGAAACATATATAACACTGCAGTAAAAGAAAACTTTTACGGATAAAAATTTATTCATAAATGTACAATGAATAAAACAGTTTTCTATTTAACTTAAAGAATCAAACGTGTATGCTTATTTGATAAACATATTTATGTTCTTATGAATACGATGAAACAATTAACAGATAAATTATATCAGTTTTATATAGCCAATTTTATATTATTTTTTATACGTACGAAAATAATTATTTAATGTATTTTTGCACTACTATATATTCTCAAACAAAAGTATGAAAACATGTAACGAAAAAAATTCAGATGTTTGCGTTAATTTTTAACCCCTTTGTTTCAAACTTTAAATATATTGACCGACTGCTATTCATTTAAAAGGCTTTTTTAATGCGCATAAATGACAGTAACATTGACCCATTAAAAATTAAAAGTTAGAGAAATTTTATGCTATGTGTATTCATCAAATTACTCCGAACAACGATTTCCAACATTGTCCTTAGAAAATACACTCATATAAAAAGACAGTGGTATATTATCCGCAGAACGGACAGGTACAATGCGTTTGTCTGAGGTTTAAAAAATAGGGGAATTATCCCCTTATGTTAGTCATCTACGATCGCTCTCTCTGCATGTAAATTTGTTACTGAAAAAGTGCCTTTTGGTCGACCCCCGGAAAAAAGACATCTGGAATTTCCTTTTTTATTCTGGAACGCATTAATCATGAAAATTGCGATTAAATGCGAAGTCGATTCTATATTTTCACAAATAATGTGTAAAAAGATGTAGATTTGATATATGAGGCTGTAACAATATTTCAAATGATTGGACTATATCATTTGTAAAAAAAATTAAAGATATAGAATAACAAGACAAAATTCATTACAATTCACAATCATTACTGTATGGCGTCCATTGTTTACCATGTAATATAACCATGACATATTACACACGCGTTATCAGTTCAAATGCGTTAAGTCAAGCGATAAAAAAGAATCTGTTGAACTATAGTATACAGAGGGTATATTTTTAACATGTTGTATATCACATTAAGTAATGATACAAAATGCAACCAAAGTGGATATTTTCTCGCTTTATTTTGCGATTTAAAGCGTATTCATGAGCAAAAAGATGCAGTGTATGCTTTACTTATGAAAAAGCAGAACATAACAATTTTATTATTTCCAAACCTTGTTACAGGCTTATACACTTTTTTACGCTGAAGAAAAATTAATAAACATATACAGATTGAAAATAGTAGTAGAGAGTAGATTTTTGGGAAATGGATGGTGGACATATATACAGTGCACAACATTTTTGGCGAATTTTAATATACTTAATTTTGATAAATTCCATACAATGGTCTATTGAAGTAAAATAGTCAATACATGTTTTGCTACTTTTTTATCTAGTTGCTTCATAATTAAATGACCGCTTACATGTTATTTGTGGCTAGGAACTTTCTTACGAATAACTTTTAATATGATAATAATTACTTTTTTCATATCAACTTATCAAACTGTACCTTGATTTTCATGCGATTATGCCATTGCTCTGATCGTTATTACACTTAAGTTTTGAAAACATTAATTTATTAGGCTATGTCTTGAAAAATCAATTCTACAAATAAATGTTATTTTCTCCAAGCCTTGTGTCATTGTGAAATGCAGTCTTACATATGCATAATGTAATACCAAACACAAGACGTAAATCATTGATAAATTGTATGATAATGTTGTTCATCCAAACGATCTGGCATGGTTGTTTGTAATGATTACTAAGTCTTTGAATGATTAATTGACCTAACAAAGTATTTTAAGCGTTTTTTGCAAGTGTATATTTTAGCATGTTCATTTATGCAGATAACTGTAGAGTTAAATAGTCATCTTGATATAAGTTTTTAGCTCGATTACGAAACAAGATCTTGCAACTATTATTATTCACATTGATTCTGAATTTTGAAATTAACCAGTACTTGTGTCATATAAGGAAACATGGCGGTGTTCCGAATAGGACTTCCTTTGGTTGAGAAGCAGGCACATTAACCACCATGCCACCGGCTTTACTTGTACATGTCATGAAACAAAATCTAAGATTGGTTCTTACTAATTTCAATTCGCTAATGATTGTGATCTTAACTTCAATATATCGAAATGTTTTGTTGAACTTGCTAATTAAGAATATATTACTCAATGACGTCTATGTTGACATTTATAAACATATATTGTTAGTTCACAACGGTGCAAAATTGATTCTCAAATGTCAATCACCATCTTCACTTAAACAATATTGTTAAATAGCAAAATCAATACTTGTACTTTTCTTAGATCTTATGTCAAATTTCGAGTCAATTCAGTTCATTTTTATTGCATATTTTCGGCAAACCTTTGCCTTTGACAATACAAACATATTTCAATAACTTGAAATTCGATGAATAAATAAAACAAATACTTAAATATAAGATATTTCTATTTTAGTATTGGCCAAACATATTCGTTTATTTCATAATCTTTTATACAAAGTAGCGTAGCTGACAAATAGCAATTCATTTACATCTGCTCAGTAATAACGTACGACTGTTGCGTCTAAAGTAAATAATTAAGTTCTTCTTAATTGCTTAAATTACGAGGGCCGTTCGAAAAGACTTGCTTATTGTCCTCTATCTCGTGGTCCACGTGGGACACGAAAAAAACCCAATGAAAACCTGTATAGGGTAATTCAATACCTACACAACGGTGTATAAATCTACATGTTAGACTTAGTGTAAGACATACAATTTGCCATTTAAATACACGCAGTCATTGACCACTGTAATAAAAGCTGGTAGAAGCGTCGACAAAAAAGATGAAATATGGGTTTACATCAAAGCTCGCTCAAAACTGGGTTGCTCTTTGAAGTAGTTGATGACTGAACACTACTGCTTATGGGCCTTTTTGTGTGTAATATGACACAGTTATGCGATGGAAAAAGAAACTTCAGTCTGGTGTAGAGTGCATCAAAAATGTATCAAAATCAGGTAGGCCAAAATCTGCATCTCGTAACGAAATCGTTTCCAAAATAAGGAATATCATTGAAGGAACTTCGTGATTTTGCACGAAAGGTACCCTTATCACTTTCAACGGTTCACTTTATTTTGAAGAAGCATTTGAAAGTCAGAAAGATTTCTGCTAGATGGGTGCCACATCTGTTGACCGATCAACAAAAGAGGCAACGGGTTAAGGTAGCTGCTTCAAATGTTTCCAAAATATGACAAAAACAGTTTGCCAATAACAATTTGTTTCATCGAGTGGGCTTTAAAAACAGTGTTCTCACGAGTGGCGTAGCCACGAGTGAGAATACTGTTTTTAAAGTTCACGAGATGAAGTTAAATTACATCTTACACAACAAACAAACAAATTTTCTTTTTATTTTATGCTTAAAAACAAGTTAAAATGAAATTTCTATAATATTTACGTTAATATTAAAATCTGTTTTCCCCATTGAGAGCCCCATTTAGTCGGAATTTCTCATTTAATACAAGAAGTCTTGAGCTGAAAATAAGTTCGGCAATCAACGTTAAATGACGGTGATATTGTTAATTTTATTAAAAAAAACATGAATGTTCGCTTGTTTTAATAATAAAGACAAACAATTCTTGTAGGAGAAAAAGTCCAACCATCCATCCAAATTTTTATTACTTACTGCGAATTAATATTAGACCTGGCTTTGTTATGTAAGCGGCAGCTATTTTTTAAAGTTGTGTATTTCACGGGAGGAAAATAGTTGTGTTTGATTCAGAGGAATATCATATAGATTTATTAGTCATACACCTTATTTGAGGATTGTAACAGACAAAAAATAAGTGTTGACAGATATAACATTCAAAAATGCAGATAGGAAAATTGAAAACTTGGAGGCTGGCTCAGGAACGCTTGGTACTTAACTTATTCTACGAGCAAATGAGTGCCATTGCTTTCCAATTTTTCATAAAGTATACGACAGTTTATGCTCGTAGGATACTTTAATATGCCCAAATGTCATCAAGAGCAGTTTTGCATGTGGAAGGAATGTATTTTTCAGACTGTAAAAAATGAAACAAAAAAATTTAGAGACAAAATTTGGTGATTGGAATTGGAATGGTTTTCTTCTTATTACTTTCACTTTTAAGTTGTTTATCAATTTCAGCTTTGCTTTTTCTTTAAACAGCCTGACATTGTCAGAATTGTCAGCAAAAATAAAATACCACATGTGGAAAATCTTAAAAAGTAGTTTCGTCATTGAAAAGTGTGAAATTATATTTTGATAATTTTTACTTTGAAATTATCAAATATAATTTTCACGGATAAATCAGTAATCCACTGAAAAGCATAAAATAAACAACAGCAATATCACATTTATTATCGCTCTGTTTACATGGTTTTTATGACATGTTATAATATATAGCCTTTGAATAGAGAACATTTGTCACTCTCCTCGGTTCTATTTGTTTGTTTAGATAAACCTTATTTCTTCTGTAGGATTTAAATGAAAACAATTAAAATCGTCACAATTCACTTTATTCTTTAAGTTTAAAAAGGAGTGTACACATTTAAACAATTACCAAAACAACAACGATATAGAAATGAAGTAATGGACAATCTGTATATGTATGTATAGTAGATTGTATAGTTTGTTACTATCATTGTACATACAAAATACTTCAATTACTAACCATTAAATTGCTGTTTAACCATTACCATGATTAGTATCACATATACTTTCAACCTGTAGAGAAAATTGGCAGTTAAGCTAATTGTGCAGTTCAAACGGGCCAGCTGATATTGGCTTGCATTTTTCGCATCTGTAGAAAAGATGACGATAGTAATCTTGATCAGGAGTGCTATTAATCTGAAAAAATGGTGGCTCGCCTCTTGTCTCTGAAATAAAAACGATATAAGTTTTGATATTTGAAAACTCAATTCAAGACATTTATTTTGCATTGTGTCATCTTTGTAAGTTTATGTTTTACAGGGAGGTTATCTTTTTGGCGAACGTATTATTTCACGAGATAAAGTACAACGAAATTTAGCAGAAAATGTGTTTACAACACTTTCACACGAAATGGAGGATGGTGTAAAAAAAGTTGTAAAATCAATGATCTACGGGAACTGAAACAACAACATGATGTATTGACTTGTGAACTATTTATGTCAGACAAAATCTATATAATGTTTGTCAGGGAATATAAGGACATGGTCCTATCTCTTATATCTGTATCAAACTTATAACTGTTCTTTGCAGACATTTTGCGCTGACTTTGAATTTTTGGTTTGGGTAATACACAGTTTATTATACTTTTTCTTTATATTGCACCTTCAAAATGAAAGTAATAAATAAAATTGCTATTACCAAATACTTTATAGAAACAGCGTTTAAGTATTCTAGAAGCCTCAAACTAACAATAAGACTATTGATCAGTTTAATTTAATCCTAACGTATTTCACACTTTATTAGACCATAGATCTTTAAGAATATTTCAAAAAGGTGCCAGAGCAAACTAAGATAAGGTTTGTTCAAATTGAGTGTATGCTACGAGGTGTATATGTCAAATGTAATCGCACGAAAAGTGGAGGCAGCATCTAAAAGACGGCGTATTTGAGAGAAAAATTGTCTTCAATTAAAAAAAAAAAATGATAATGAAGATTTCGACATGTAAAAAATATATGATATTCATTAAACTTGTGTTTGAAGCTTTAAAAATGCATCTTGGCAAAAGGAACACTGACAATATTGTCTTTTTATCATGATCTTTTCCTCTTGTTGCAGTTTGAAACATGAAGAATATTGGATTTTAAACAAAACAGCTGTACGCCCAATGTTTTGATAAATTTAAATGTATACAGTATTTTAAGCATGCAACGCGGTGAATTGTTTGTGCGTGTGCAGGTATGGTAAGTTTGTGCATGCATGTGTCCGTTTTATAGATTATACATAAACATGTGTAGTGAACTTTAAAAATGTTCAGTCCAATTACCTCCAAACTTGGCAGTTCTGAATATATTTATATAAAATAATATTAACTTCAAAACTAATACATGAATGGTTCCAAATATTCGTAGATTCGTAGTTGAAATTTACAACTTGTCTACAATCTTCCATTAAAAAACAACAGGAGAAGATAACTAAAATTTAGCCCTTAATTTGTTTTAATCATGTTTTACCTAATCATGTAAAGTTAAAGGAAATTATTGTTTAAATTTCTCTTTTTGCCCTAGACAATTGGCTTCTTTAAAAAGGATTACAATTTTCCAAAATATCCATCGACTTCTTTTAACTAGATATTTGCATTTGAGATGTTTGCAAGAAAGCTAATATATAAAATGCTATTATATCATAATATGACAAACGAAATATTATTATGTCATCAATGAAGAAATATTAAGAGAAAGGAAAGTGTAGTTAGTCTCAAACGCACTATCAAATCAACTCATAGAACAAAAAAGCAAACAAACAAAAAAAAGCACATCAATCAAACAAAAATAAAATAAAAACCTTAGAAAAAAAATGGACAGTTATTACACTAAAGTTTAGAAAACATTAATTAATTAGGCTATCTCTTGAAAAATCAATTCTACGAAAAATGCAATTTTCTCCGAGCCTTGTGTCATTATTGTGAAATGCAGTCTTATATATGCATAATGTAATACCTAACACAAGACGTAAATCATTAATGAATTGTATGATAATGTTGTTCATCCAAACAATCTGGCATGGTTGTTAAAGAAACGTTCAAGGTCGTTCGTTTCCAAAATAAAGGATTTCATTGGAGGAGATGCTAGATTTGAAGTTCGTGATATTGCACGAAAAGTAGGCATATCACTATCTACGGTTCACTTTATTTTGAAGAAGCATTTGAAAGTCAGAAAGATTTTTGTTAGATGGGTGCCACATCTGTTGACCGATGAGCAAAAGAAGCAACGGGTTAAGGTGGCCAAAAAGCTGCTTCAAATTTTTCCAAAATATGACAAAAAACAGTTTGCCAATGTCGTCACAGGTGATGAAACTTAAGTCCATTATTTTGAGCCCGTCAGAAAAGTTAGCAACAAAATCTGGGCCACTAAACACAACAAACGCCCAGTAATTGCCAAACAGTCTTTGAGTGCAAAGTAGGTTTTGTATGCAATTTACTTCTCTGGTGAAGGAGTCGCAATAAAAGTGCCGGTGAAAAGAGGCAACAGTATCACTGGGAAGTATTTCAAAGACATGGTACTTAAGAAATTGAAAGAATATTATAAGAAAACGACGCCCCTTCACTGGTTTTAATCATATACGTCATATACGTCTTCTACATGACAATGCCCCCGCTCATACCTCCGCAATAGTTTCGGCGTTTTTGATAAACGAAAAAGTTACTGTTTTGCCTCAACCCCTGTATTCTCCAGACCTTGCCCAATGTGATTTCTTTTTGTTTCCGAAATTGAAAACTTTCCTTGCTGGGCGGAAATACAAGTCCCGAAAGGCACTTGGATCTGCCATTGATCAGTAACTTATTACTGTGCCCAAATAAGCTTACCGTGACGCCTTCAAGAAGAAGAGATATATCGGCTGAAATATTGCATTTCTAGCCACGGGGAGTATTTCGAGGGCATGAAATGAACACTTTTAAGCTAAATTTGAAGTCTCCAGATAAAAAAAGCAATACATTTCGAACATCCCTCGTAATACTGCATGTCCTGGCAAAAAGATTTACATAATTGGGGAAAACAATTCAGATATCATTTTCATTTGAACTTGCACTGCTACATTTGGGACAAAGAATTTTAGGTGCGCATGATGTTCCGTTAATAATCATGTTACTCATACGTTAAGTATTTAAGGACTGATCGTTATGTGAACTTTTACAAAAATGAATAAAATTGTTTAGAAGTACATAAAAATGCTTTAATCAGCATCTTTTTAACCTTGCTCGGAGGTTGATGAAGGTTTTTGTAGAATAGTTGTTTAGTGGTCTTTTACATACAATTCTAAACTCAGGTTTGCTGACAAGATGTCTGCAACAATCTAAAAACAAAAATTGGTTTTTAGCAACATTACCTGCTCAACTAGTTGGCAAATTTTGATTGAATTCAAAAAGCAGTTGCATTAGTGAAGTAGTATGATTTCTTTTAGGAGAGATTAAAGTGTAACATATTTATTCAAATTTTAAAACATTCTACTCAATCATTGATAATTATAGATGTGACACTTTTACATATATCAGTGAGACATTTTGTAAAATGATAAAAATGCTCATTTGTTTCAAGTGCATGATACATTTAAAGGGTTCTGTCATTATACTTGATATCAAAGTAAACTTGTTTAATTCTTCCATAAAATATCTAAAGATTGAATGAGATCGAGTCAGTTACTAAACATTGCCGTAAATTAAGTTAAATTGTCAAGTCATAAGTCAAATTGTGAATCACTAAAATGTCTAACGCATTTAAGATATTTTTTCAAGGTTTTCATGAAAAAGACAAATTTGAAATTTCACTCTTAACTTTATGCAGATAATTATATATGTCATAGACTTTTCTTAATATTACCTCATATATATTCATAGATTTCTCAGAACGAGGCTAACAGGGCAAGCTTAAATATCTGCTCTATGTAAACATATGATGAATATATGGCCGAAAGATTTTCACACAGTGGCAGAGATCTTCATATTGTACCATTTACTTCATACTTGTTGAGAACTATATTTAACATTACAAAAATATCTTATGGAGATAAATAAATCAACAACAGGGTTTAATTCACACTATATACAGTGAAGGATATACATGTTTTTAAGACCTGAAAAGTGAATTAATGTTGATGATAATTCCAAGATATCATGTTAACTCTTTGCAACTTATACAAACATTATCTGTGTTATCAGTATTTTATTGCTAACATAAAAACATGTTGGTCAAGAGTGTATAAAGCAATTAACTGATAAGAGATGTAAACAGCTGGATGCTGAATTCTGTACCATACTTCTCCTAAATTTAGCTATTGAAATAAAAAAAAACACAATAAGTTTTATTCACTTTGTATTTAAAAGTCAAAATATCTGGATGACTGTCTAGTAACTGGTTATTTTTTACAGACAAGCCTTATCAAAATCAAAAATAATATTTAGTTTAAGATATGACACCATACATCCGTCTTATACATTTCAATGGATTTTCAGTATCATAACACATGATATTTTCTACAGCAAATGTTAAAAATACATTTCAAGCTAAGTAAAGAATGTAAAAACTTATATATTATCAACTATTTTAATTTTAAATACAGTATGAAATACTTAGTATATAACGAATTACAATCATTTAATTGCAAAATATCAGTCAAATCTTAAGACAAAGCTGAGGTATCATTAGCTTATTGCCACTTCTCCAGTTGGTCGGACTTGATAATGTGGTCATATTGTTGGAACCCTGTACTATAGGTGGTATATAACAAATCATTAGGATACATGACACTTCTAGAAGATTATGCCAGTGGACTAACTAACTCCATACATTTCATGCATTTAGGGGACCTTGCAGTCAGAGGGAATTAGGAAAGGTAGCATCAAGTCTTTTTTAATATTCCAAGACATATTCACTCAACAATATATAAAACAATAAGAGGACAAAATATGTAATTAACATGCTGACTTATTCCCTGCAACTGTACCATATATATATAACAAAGCACAATGTTAAAAACAAAGTAATGCGATGATTCCTTTTTAACTATTTATTTTAATGTAAGACGCAAAAGACAAAACAAATGGTCCTTTAAAATATGCTAAAAAAACATGTTTTCAGCTTGCAACATCCCTTTCTTTTTACCAGTCAAACTGATTGTTTTGCTTGCTTCATAATAAATGCTCTTAATGTTTTTGCTGATGTTTTATAACATTGAAAACTGTTATGAATATATCTATGTTGGAAATCCTGTATATAACAACTGTTATTATTTGAAAATTTGTTTGTATCAAACGTTCAGATTGACGTTTGTATCAAATGTTCAATATCACTGTTTTTTTCTTCCTAAGTTTTCTGTATTTTTTTTTGAACAGTTTGATAGTTTCTTTTTCATCTGTTATGCATTTGTACAACTTAAGGCGATTCAAATACCAGTTGTCAATTTGTGTGACAGTTAACAATCATGGAATTCCTGAAAAATATATACATTTTATTTAGAAGTGGAAACAAGAATTATGACATTTCTAGAATATATCAATTAATATTTTAATTGCACATACATTTTTACAGTGGCTGAACTTTTTTTACATGTAAAAATGAAAATTAAGTCTTGTGTTGTACCTTTTATCTGGCAAAATCTTCTTTAGTGTTCATCATACTGTTGTGTTCATAACTTCTCTAGTCAAACCAAGAAAGTACATCTATTATCTTCAGACTTTTTCGAATTGGTGTCCATGATTGTTAATCTTATTGTGTGAAATGCTTCAAAACGAGCAACTGTTGTCATGTATTGATCTGAAATAGTACGTAAAATAACTTTTATTGCTTTTTAGTATAAAAACGGTATTGATTTAGATTCTGAAGCAATTATGTTTTAAATGTCATAATTATAAGTGTGATATTTAAATGAACTTTATTAACAAAACATATTTTATGTTAATAATCAAATTAAACATTAAAATAATGAAAAAAATCAGATTAATTAAGGTAAGTTGTAATACATCTCAAGTGGCTTGGTTTAAAAAAGAATAGAACAATGGAATTTTACCTTGAAATGTTCCCATTCATTCCTTTTTATTTTCACAATCCCTGCATTTATTAAACTCACATCCTCAGGTATTTTATAAAAAATAACCGTATAATCATTTCTAGAATTGGAATCACATAGTGGAACACAACAATAAAAATGAGGTTTAACACACTAGGGCTTATCAGATCAGACATTATTTGTTTACATTCATGCCCTGTTAGCCTCTCTCTGGTGATGGAATGTAAAGCATGCATATAATTTGAGAAAGGCCTTTCAAACCAAACTACCCTTAAATATAATATGAGATAAACAAGTCATAAAAATGCATGTATTATGAAATTATCTCTTAAAGCATTATAAATCATAAAAGTTTAATTATAAAAACAATAGTCGATACAGTCATTTCAAAATTTTTCTTTAAAATAAAGCAAAACACCAACATTGAGTGGTCAGTATCAAAACAACTTTTTCTGTTTTCAAGGCCTCACTGACCACCTTCCTTCGTGTACTCACAGACTGCACCAACCCTTTAATCAAAATATCATTCTATACATACTCGATCAAATATCTTAAAACAAACAACAAACAGTATGTTTTCTTGCAAAAGAAATAAGGTATTTACAAAGTTTGATACGTTTTCACTGTATGTAATATTTAATAAGTGTTCAAATTGTTACATGTTTATAGAAAAAAAGAAGACAACCGCATTGCATGGTAGTTCGTGGTTTATTGCATTTTCGTGTATTTCTATGTTTCTTCTACTCAGATAAAATATCGGGTGCATAATAATAACCAATTTCCCTTTTGCTTGTTTGTAAGAAATTACCATATCAACACATTAAGCTTTAACGAAATAATTGAATTTCATATTTGAGTTTTTAAATCAGGTTTCAAAATCTTGACGTTTTATTTCTTCTATCTGAATTAATCGCAGATAAATATTTTACATTTAGTTATTAAAATCACAAAGATATTAAACTGTAAGACAAAATATCTATGATTTTCCTATAGATTTATATAACAACATACATGTTACATGCGCGTGTTAGTAAAAAATCAGTGCTCCATTATGAATATGGCTTTTTTACAGATGTAACATGTTAATATTCAAACTTCGGTTTGAATTTGTGTACAGTAGTTTTGTCGCAGGTCTTTGTTTATTTCATTTAGGGAAAATACAATAAGTGGCGTCTACAATGTACTACTGGCATCAGGAAACGAACTGTTGAGGAATTTAATAAAATGTCACTTAATATGTGTAAAAATGAACTGAGTGAACTATATTTGGTATTGCTATCTTTGTAACGATTATAACTATTGCACATAAAAACATGAACAAAAAATGGACACAATTTCACTTTATGGTAAAAAAGCGTTTTCATTTGATTATTTAATCGGTAATGCATTTGTTTCATTCCAGGTACACAATCAATTAATAAAGGTGTGCTTACTGTAACATTTTCAATAAAAGATGCGATTATTCCAAACAGGCATTCATCTGAGATAATCATTCTCAGAAAAGCTTCTATTTATGAATGTTTAATGCATTAATCGTTTTAACGTTTGATCTGTCAGATTAAACTCAACAGAGCAACGACATAATCGCAAGAAAATCTAGGGACAATTTGATGACACGAAAAACGTACAATATCGTTAAAAGCAGCACAGTGGTTATCAGTAAAATTGATACGTAACAAAGGTTGCTATGTTACAACCTAAATTGTAATAAAACCGGAATTGTCATAAAATTATTACAAAGCTGGTTAGGATGCAAAAATATTATTACATTTAGGTAGTCAACCTGAATTGTAATAAAACCCGAAAATGTAATAAACGGTCAAAACTCAAGAAAATGTGACAAGACAAGTCTCTTTCACATACATGGTGTTTAAAAAAACGAATTTGGAACATGGAAGCGAATTAAAACTAAAAGAAAATACATTTCAAATTTGAAGAGCAGAAATGGTATCATAAAGTTGATGACAACCTGCATTCTTTAAAGTACTTGACATACATCTTATTCCTACGATACCATTGAGAAATTGATTTTTAAGGTCACAGTAATGTTAATTTATTGAAAAAATATGAATAAATAAAGGAACGATGATGACGTTCTTTCAAATGTAACAATCTTAATACAATTCCAGAAAAATTGTCCATATACAACTTTCAATAAACAATCTGAAGCGTAATGATATCGTGGAATGTAACAAACTATTTGATACGTAGCATTTTCATTTTCTATTCTGTACAACCACCAAATAATATATTTTTTGAAGATCATCTTTACTAACGATATAATAGCAATAAAGAAAATTTGCTTGCTTTGTGTATAGAAAAGTTATTAAAAAACCGGTTGCCCTGCAAAAAAAGTTATTACAATTGATTTGACAACCTGAAATGTAATAAAACTCAAAATGTAATAAACTTTCTGAAAAGTTGTCTTTCTCTAGAATAATTCTTCAACAACAAGAACGGAAAAGAAAAAAACCGATGAACAAACCAACTACTTATGAAAAAATAACGTTAAACATCAGTTATAAGAAATGTTGATTTTTGATATAAAAAATGTAGGAGCAACATTAAAAGTCAAGTGTAAAAATTTTATTACAAAACCGGTTGAACTGCCTAAAAGGTATAAAAATTGAGTTGACAACCTGAAATGTAATAAAAACACAAAATGTTATAAACTTTTTAATAGTTTTCTTTTTCTAAAATAATTCGTTAACATCAACAAAAACGAAAACAAAAGAACCGATGCACAAACCATCTTCTACTAAAAAAATAACGTCAAATACCAGTTATAAGAAATGTTGATTGTTTGATATAAATGAAAATGTAGGAGTAACAGTAAAAGTTAAGTGTAACAATTTTATTACAAAACCGGTTGAACTGCCAAAAAGTTATTACAATTGAGTTGACAAACTGAAATATAATAAAAAACACAAAATGTTTTAAACTTTTTGAAAAGTTGTCTATTTCTTAAATAAGGCTTTAACATCAACAACGAAAGCGAAAGAACCGATGAATAAACCAACTACTAATAAAAAAAATAACGTTAAACATCGGTTATGAGAAATGTTGATTGTTTGATATAAAGCAAAATGTAGGAGTAAATGTAAAAGTTAAGTGTAACAATTTTATTACAAAACCAGTTTGCCAAAAAGTTATTACAATTCAGTAGACAACCTGAAATGTAATAAAAACTCAAAATGTAATAAATCTTTTTCTAGTTTTCTATTTCTAAAATAATTCTTTAGCAACAACAACGGAAACGAAAGAATCAATGTACAAACCATCTACTGATAAAAAATAACGTTAAACACCAGTTGTAAGTAATATATAAATTACAAGTGGGTTTGTGGGTAACAGTAAAAATATCATCCCGAGGAAAATACTGTTACCCGAGGTGAGCCCAGGTTAACAGTATTTTTACGAGGGGTGATATTTTTACTGTTACTCACAAACCCATGTGTTATTTATTTCATTACCGCGAACAAAATACTGTGATGATCTAACATTGTCAATTAAATCTAACTGTAACAAAATAAACTAAGAGTATCAATAACTTTACTCTCCTTACCTTTTAAGTTTTAGGTGAAGTTTACTGTAGGCCAACTGGAGAAGTTTTCTGTTCCTTTTATTCTTTAAGCGAGTGATGATATCTCCTAGTCATAAATATACAATAAGCTGTGTTTTATTTAGAAAACTAAACACTAACCCATTTATACGATTATGATCTGTGAAATCTTATTCTCCTGTGTCCAGAATATTCTTAACATAGTTTTTGACAAAATAACGATGGTAATCCATGTCTGTCCACCATATCTGTAACGTTTCGCTGATAAAAATTGTTAAATAATCCTTTGTTGCATGCTTAAATCGTCTGCATGTTCCAGTTTGACACATAATTGTTTTCATTGCAATTACTTCCGTTGAAAACGGATGTCTACTTTTTGACTATTCAAGAAAAAGATATTTAATACGCGAAAAGAACTACAGGATGCAAACAACTTAATTTTATGGGTGTCATAGTTACTCCAGAGAGTATGGTGGTGTTTCTATTGTGGTTATTGTCGATAATAAGAATGAATCGAGAAAAAAAATGGCGGCCATTTTAGTTCATTCCATTTAGAAAAAAGACCACGTGACCAGATTTTATACTGTTAAAAAGTACTGTTACCTATGCAACAGTACAAAATTTTTGGTCTCGTGGTACACTTGCATTAACAGTAAGAATAACTCCTCGAGGACTATGGGAAAATAACACTCCAGTTATAGGTAATGTTGATTGTTTGATATAAAACAAAATGTAGGAGAATTATTTTAGAAATAGAAAACTAGTAAAAATGTATTACATTTTGAGGTTTTATTACATTTCAGGTTGTTTACTAAATTGTTATAACTTTTTGTTTGCAATTCAACCGGTTTTGTAATAAAATTGTTACACTTAACTTTTACTGTTACTCCTACATTTTCATTTCTTTCAAACAATCAATATTTCGTACAACTGATGTTTAACGTTATTTTTTAGTAGTTTGTTTGTTCATCGGTTCTTTCTTTTGCGTTGTTGTCAGTTCAATTGATTTTGAAATAGTATTGTTACACTGAACTTTTACTGTTACTCCTTCATTTTTATTTATATAGAAAAATCGACATTTCTTATTACTGATCTTTAAAGTTATTTTTTATATTAAGTTAATAGTTTGTTCAACGGTTCTTTCTTTTTCGTTGTTGTCAGTTCAGTCGGTTTTGTAATAAAACTTTTACACTTGACTTTTAATGTTACTCCTTCATTTTCTATTATATCAATTTATCAACATTACGTATAACACATCTTTAACGCTATTTCTGATTAGTAGATAGTTTGTTCATCGGTTCTTTCGCTTTCGTTGTTGATTTTAATGAATTATTTTAGAAATAGACAACTTTCAAACAGTTTATTACATTTTTTGTATTATTACATTTCAGGTTGTCAACTCAATTTGTAATATTTTTTTGGCAGTTCAACCGGTTCAGTTATAAAATTTGTACACATAACCTTACTGTTTCTCCGACATTTTTCATTTTATCAATTAATCAACATTACTTAAAACTGGTATTTATCGTTATTTTTTTATTACAAGATGGTTTGTGCATCAGTTCTTTAGTTTCCGTTGTTTTTGTTGTTAAAGAATTATTTTAGCAATAGAAAAGTATTAAAATGTTTATTACATTTTGTGTTTTTATTACATTTCAGGTTGTTAACTCAATTAAAATGACTTTTGGCATTTCAACCGGTTTTGTAATAAAATTGTTACTCTTGACTTTTAATGTTACTCCTACATTTTGCTTTATATCAAACAATCAACATTACATATAACACATCTTTAACGTTATTTTTGAGTAGTAGATAGTTTGTTCAACGGTTCTTTCGCTTTTATTGTTGATGTTAAAGAATTATTTTATAAATAGACAACTTTCGAAAAGTTTATTACATTTCGTGTTTTTGTTACATTTCAGGTTGTCAACTCAATTGTAATCATTTTTTGCAGTTCAACCGGTTTTGTAATAACTTTTCTATACACAAAGCAAGCAAATTTTCTTTATTGCTATTATATCGTTAGTAAAAATGATCTTCAAAAAATATATTATATGGTGGTTGTACAGAATAGAAAATGAAAATGCTACGTATCAGATAGTTTGTTACATTCCATGATGTCATAACGCTTCAGATTGTTTATTGAAAGTTGTATATAGACAATTTTTCTGGAATTGTCTTACGATTGTTACATTTGAATGAACGTCATAATCTTTCCTTTATTTATTCATAATTTTTCAATATATTAACATTACTGTGACCTTAAAAATCAATTTCTCAATGGTATCGTAGGAATAAAATGTATGTCAAGTACTTTAAAGAATGCAGGTTGTCATCAACTTTATGATACCATTTCTCCTCTTCAAATTTGAAATGTATTTTCTTTTAGTTTTAATTCGCTTCCGTGTTCCAAATTCGTTTTTTTAAACACCATGTATGTGAAAGAGACTTTTCTTGCCACATTTTTTTTTGAGTTTTGACCGTTTATTACATTTTCGGGTTTTATTACAATTCAGGTTGACTACCTAAATGTAATAGTATTTTTGCATCCTAACCAGTTTTGTAATAATTTTATTACAATTCCGGTTTTATTACATTTCAGGTTGTAACATTTGTTGCTATCCTTTAAGCGGCCATCTTGTAATGAACCGAACACACAGGTATTGAAAATATAAAAATTCAGGTCGATCTTCTGTTTGGATGAAGTCGATAAACCATTTTAATTACACGGTATATTTTAAAGTTAAATAGATATATTTTAAAAATCGCCAAAGTCAATCGCACTGGATATTTCCACAATCCTTTCCTTTGATGTCACCCCTTTACTAATTTACACATCTCAAATGTGATGTAAATTTGTTAAAACATATATGAAGCATTGCTTACTTTCGTAACAGTTACCGTGAAATAGAAAAATACAGAATCCCTAAAGAAAGCCCAACACGACAAAATTGAAAATGTTGCAGGCTCGGTTTGATTTAGCCTGTTCATGGAAGACTTATAAAAGGTATGTTCTTTCATAAATCATTACAAATCGAAGGAAAAAAACATGTCTACTTAGTATTCACCACGTATGTAAGTTATTCATAATAGGTGGATTAAAAGATTAAAGAAAGAAAGAAAGAAAGAAAGAAAGAAAGAAAGGAAGAAAGAAAAATGAAATCATGTACACGGATAAATACGTTATATTTTTTTTATTGATAGATTATACACATAATACACAAATTAAAGTCTAAACGATTTGTTTCATTGTAAAGTACTATAACCCATAAACTGCTGAATTGTGGAATGACTTATGAACAGGTTTATAATTCAATCCTGAAGATATAAATATCAAACATTGAGTCTTCAACGGTATAAAGCTTTATAGGGACTATGCAGACTGACCTGATACAGTACTATTGACTATAGGTAATTATTTGGTTACAATAAGTTAAGGGGTTAATCAATATGTAAACAATACAAGGTATTTAATATCAAATGGAGAAAATTAAAACGGTCAACTATAGTTCATTATTTAATTTTACCCATGAAATATGGTGCTATATCAGTCAAATATATTTCATATTTTTTAAAAATAAATATGAAAAATAAATATGAAAGTGGGCGGAGTCAAAACTCATATTTATATTACGGAACTTCTTTCGCCGTTCTGTTTGAAAAAAACTGATAGATACAAAACAACTTTTTCTTGAATTTTGTTTGTAAAACTATCTAGAATGATAGAAAATGGTCTAACTAAGAAAATTAATCCGAACGCCAATATTTTTAATTCAGTAATTAACGCTGTACAGACGTTTAAAGAGTTGTTTATATGACGTCACAATGTAGCGCCAAACAGCGCGTGCTTACGCATAAATTACTGCGCGCTGTACAATACTAGTTGGTAGCAAGCAAGGGGTTTCGTTACCATTTTCTTTGATGATTAAATTAAATAAAAATGTTATTTTTTCGTTTTTCGTGAAATATGGTGTATATTTTCACTCAACATGATAAAATGCCACATATTTTCACGAGCCGGTACGGCATTTTATCATGTTTCGTGAAAATATATTCCATATTTCACGCAAACGAAAAAATATCCTCTTATTATTTACACTGCTCGATCAAATTGTGAAAGAATTAGAATTTAACGTATTTAATGTAACAATTTTAATTTCCTTCAAGTACAAAAGATGTATAATTTACGACATCAGGACATGCTTCTAACCAAACTTGCAAATTTCTAGTGGCTTACGCAATAATGCACATGTTAAAATTTGAAAGCTAAACACGCCTAACAAATAGTCGTAGAATGAAAATATCAACTTTGTTAGACATAACAAAAGGTTTGTTTGTGTAAAGAAAAAAAAGCATTAAATTTAGCAGATCCTGATAATGTAAAAGAAGAAGTAAATTATGCGTTTACGTACTTTTTGTAGCGACGCAATTCAGTAAATCAACACATGCTACCAAAACGTTAATATTTAATCTCAATACCTACTATACTCAGATAAAGGAGACAATAGAGTCTTTAAAAAAACAAACAGAAGCTTTTTCTTGTACCTAAGCTGTCACACAGTATGTCAAATGATCTATATCG
Organism: Ruditapes philippinarum; assembly: GCF_026571515.1. Lineage (NCBI taxonomy): Eukaryota > Metazoa > Mollusca > Bivalvia > Venerida > Veneridae > Ruditapes > Ruditapes philippinarum. Next base: position 3,282 of record NW_026864479.1, on the reverse strand, counting down.
TCCATTTTTAAAGGCCGTGTTCAGTTGGGAACATACTTTTTGATATAGTTTTTGACATTGTTAACATTGCTCATGTTTTGCTGATAGTTATAATATATTGTAGAATCGGTGATAACAAACTAGCCACAATAATAGCCAAAAATCGCTCTTCTGAGGATATGGTAAATACGAACAAGATTTCATGACGAGGTTATAGGTCATTCTTATGAAATTCATCCAAATCAACCAAACAGTGAGGAGGAGGTATCATTTCGGTCTTATTACTATATTTAGCTCCAAAAATGTAGTGATAAGACAAACTTTACGGAAAATGCATCATTGGAAATTCAAATATTTGATTTTCTAAATAGTATGAGACATTTACCCCCCTCCACACACGCACGCACGCACGCACGCACACACACACACACACACACACACACACAAGCACTGAATCTTGAAATCTAGATCTACATTTGTTTTGATTAAATGAATGTTTAACAAACAATCCAAAAAAACGTGAAGAACCTGATGCAATACTTTTTTTAATCAAACATAACAATTTCCTTAAACTAATATATAATTTTATTTTAGTCATTTTTTAGTAAATCTAGGTTTCATTTAATTGAAATAATTTACAAGCTACGTTCTTTGACATCCTTATTCCAAAGGGAAAATAAACAAAATATAGTAGATATTTTATTTTATTCCAGTAGGCTTTTGAGTCCACGAGGACACAATATATGCACAATATATCATAAATAAATAATAAAATTTATCATCAATATATACATAATAAATCAAGTATGTACTATGCACAGTTTAATCATGAAAAGTACAGTTTAATGAAAGCAACTAAAGGAAACCGACCGATAAACCCATTACACAATGAAATTGCTCCTTTTTTCCAGCAAAACGAATCTTTGAAATTTTAATGTTACAATATCAAAACTAAAATGTCAGGCTTGTAACAATAAAAAGTCCTTTAGTACGTACATCCTCCCATAATTCATCGGCTGGATAGCATCCTCACATGCAAGAATCCAAAGACCTTGTCGCGATTCAAATTGACATGGGGTTGGAACTAGTGGTTTGGTGTCAAAGACAGAAGCAACTCGGGCACTTATGTCCAATTTATCCATAAATACATGAACAAATGTTTACAAAGATGCGTCATTTATATGTGAGATGGATAAAAATTTCTATCAAATCAATGAAATATTAATCACCTTTTTTGTTCAATTCATATATTTTCTTCAACTTTAAAAACAACTTAAAGTAGGAATGATTTCTTATTGATCTTTTAGTTTTCTTATTTTTTATAATATTATTATTTTATAATTTTGATTATGTAACTTGAACATTTATTGATTTACTTACTAAGAGGATGTCGTCGCAAATGAAGGGCTAGTAAGAATGTTATTGCATAGATAATCCTTTTTATATATTTTTTCAAATACTTGTCGGCTTTTTCTTGTAATATATATTTGATGTCATCGTTCAGATGTCTGAAAAAGCAATCCGATTGTTTTGTTAAACATATAAACCTGAAAACCAAATGGTAAAATCTCTCTAACTGAATTTTTGAATTATCACATTTTTTATTTGGAGCATTGCTTGAAGCGCACCTGCACGATTGATTTCGCAAATGCTGTTATCTTATTAATTAATCAAATGTGAACCACAAATATAAGCATGAAAATTGCGATTAAATGCGAAGTGGTTTCTATGTTTTCACAAATAATGTATATAAAGATGTAGATTTGATATCTGTGGCTGTAACAATACTTCAAATGATTGGACTATACCATTTGTAAAAACAATAATAGATATAGAATTACGAGATAAAATTTATTACAATTCATATACATTACTGTATGCCGTCGATTGTTTACCATGTAGTATAACCATGACGTATTAAACACGTGTAATTAAACATCGTTATCAATTTAAGTGCTTTAAGTAATGCGATGAAAAGAATATGTTTTACTATTGTATACAGAGGGTATGTTTTTAATATGTTGTATATCACATTAAGTAATGATACAAAATGTAACAAAAGTGGATATTTTTTCACTTTAATGTGCGATTTAAAGCATATTCATGAGCAAAACATATATTGTATGCTTAATTATGAAAAAGGAGAACATAACAATTTTATTATTTCCAAACCTTGCTACCGGCTTAAACCCTTTTTTAAGCAGAAGAAAAATTAATAAATATATACAGATTGAAAATAGTAGTAGAGAGTAGATTTTTGGGAAATGGATGGTGGCGCAATATTTTGGCGAATTTTAATATACTTAATTTTGATAAATGCCATAGAATGGTCTATTGAAGTAAAATATTCAATACATTTTTTGCTACTTTTTTATCTAGTTGCTTCATAATGAAATAGCCGCTTGCATGTAATGTGTGGCTAGGAACGTCCTTATGTATCACTTTTAATATGATAATAATGACGTTTTTCATATCAACTTATCAAACTGTTCCTTGATTTTAATGCGATTATGCCATTGCTCTGTTGAGTTTAATCTGACAGATCAAACGCTAAAACGATTAATGCATTAAACATTTATGAAAAGAAGCTCTTCGGAGAGCAATTATCTGAGATGAATGCCTGTTTTGAATAATCGCATCTTTTATTGGAAATGTTACAGTAAGCACACCTTTATTAATTGATTGTGTACCTGGAATAAAGCAAATGCATCCCCGATTTATTCATCAAATGTGAAAACCTAATTGTACCATAAAGTGAAACTGTGACTATTTTTGTAATTATTTTTATTTTCAGGTGTTTCTGGGTTTGATGGTTACCAATAATGGTTCAGTCAGTTTATTTCTTTTTATCTTTTTAAATAAATTATCATTTATTTCATGTGTAACAATTTTCCCCCAAAAAGTCCGTTTTGTAGAAGGAACAATATAGGAGTATATATTAATAAGTACACTTTGGTTATATCAGTCATTGTGTCTTTTCTAAGACAATATCAAGAAAGACAAATAAATTACAAATAAATTACAGTCAAATAAAAAATGATCTTAAAGTATGAACATGCTACATCCGCAATAGAGCCTTCTTCATAATGGAACTCTAATGTTTTACTAACACGCACACAAATGTAGCATATCTTTATTAGATAAACATTTCAAGTAAAATGGCTTGAAAGTGGACCACACTTTTGCTCTTTGAGTAATCTTAGCACTTAAGCAAGCATGATCCTTTATTATGTAAACAAAATTAGCCATTTAAAGTATTTGTATACACACTTGTTAAACAATATGATAATGTAAAGTAAACCT
>NW_026864478.1:0-37763 GCF_026571515.1 Ruditapes philippinarum | reverse complement strand
ACTGAGCAAGCCTTTCCTTTTAAAAGGAAACTTTATTTTCCTTTATTCTAAACACGTTGAGTAAAAAAAGATTCATATTCATAGCAACACGTTAAAGTGTTGTAAATCTTTCTAAGTTATTGTTAGTTGAATGCATTTGCGCAGACTATATTTTCCATGTCATTTTGTTCTTCCTTGAAAATGTCTCGGAGTAGTCCCACTTGGTGAACAGAAGACACTGGTACAATGCTATTTTAACTTCTAACGACGTTGTTTTCCACTTAAGAGACTAACTGAAAGTCAAATAGGCCTAGATCAGGAGAAAAGGGAAGGTTACTTACTTGATGCAACGAGAATTCACTGAGGCAAAATAATGGGAGAAGGCACTCTGATGTACATGAAAGAGCCTTCGTAAATTCTTTCAAGGGTGATATCTTTTATAGTGTTATAGTGCTTAAATTATCTCTGGACAATATCCTTTTAAACTGTCCAGCAAAAGTTTTATCAGTACGTTGTGCGTTGACAATCAAAGAATATAGCGTAAATTTCTTATTTTGCACTCCTGGTCCGTTTAGCAATTGTGGATTTTATCTATTCCTAACGAATAATTTGTTATTTTCCCAGCGTCTCTGTGGCTCTAAGTACCCGAGCACGTTTTTTGATTCTGTCTCCGGTAATTAAATCATTGAATCTCCTGGGATTTATCTTTACATTGTTACAATGGCACACTTTGATATTACTCTATTTCTGAATGGTTTTAGCATAAACAGCAGCATCACTGTCCCTGTTGATAGCTATCCATAAATGAGCTATCCCATAATAAGGATACTTTGCGTCATTCTCTACAAACGGCCTACAGCTGCAGTGTTTCTAGAAATGATTCCATTATTTCGTCTTTGACAGCCTCGGTGCTGTTATTTTAATATTTTGAACAACCTATAAACAGTGCCTTTCGATACTTGCGGATCCAAAAGATGGTATTATCTTCATTTAGTATATTGCTTGCAGCTACTCCCAAACCACACCGTACCTAATTAAATCCATCTGACATTTCTAGTGCTTCATTTTTCTTCATATCAACTGAAACTATGGTCTATGACTACACCTTATGTAATGTAACGAACCCTTGTGACTTGATATTTAAGATAAATTGATATTTAAGATATATCTTGAATGTCGGGCAAATCGATTAATTTATTTCTCCGAATGCGCGTTTGTATTAGTACCTACATATATCGCCTAATACTGCCTATGTAAAATTTGAACTTACAAAATTAATATTGACGACTCGGTCTGATCTTAACGGCAACTGTTGCAAATTGTCCAGTTCAACCTGTTTGCTGTAAGCTTATGAGATTCTAGTTTTATCATTTTATTTATTTATTGTTTTTTTATATTTGGGAAGGGGGGGGGGGTCGTGAGTTTGTTCGATTTTGTGTGTTTATTTTGTTTGTTGATTTTTTTTTTTTTGGGGGGGGGGGGGGGCAAATCCCATTTTTTTTATTTTGCGTTCTCTTATAATTGCTAGGCACTACCTAGATCAAGATTCGCATACATATGAAGTATGAAATCTGAATGACTTGTCATGATGATATAAAGTATTTAAGCTTAATATGATTTGTGTGTGCGCTATCATTGGAAAAGGAACTGAAAATCAAATCGATATGTAGTTTATCAGTGAAAGTCGCAATTACCGAGGGATTCATAATAGCTTATATAACCAATGTATAATACTTAGATAAGAATCACTGTTTACTTTGATCACGCCAATCAAAACTTCTATCTTAGTTTTAGCTAATATCTTAATCTTTAGTAATTTACATACTTAAAAGAATTCAAATTATATTTGTTTGTAAATTTTATGATGAAAATCATTCCATTCTATGATCAGAATTACTTTTGATCAGTTAATTAATAATTGTAAAATTGAAAGTCTAACTTAATTTCAATCGCCCTTACGTAAATTTGAACCAATGTCAATTTTTACTTTCCTAAACAAAGCTATATTTGCTTTTAAAATTGATTGTGTAAATGACATTTAACTTAAACCTGATTTTTTATTAGAACATTAAGTAAACAATTACGAACATATTGGATCACAAGTCAAAACTTTCATTTGTTATTTCTCATTATATCAACCGGAACATACTTTGTATAACGCAAAGTTTCTGGATGTTCTTGAAAGTGTTCAGGAGCCACATTGGTATTATTTTGAATGAAATTAAAGCTCCAGTCTTTTTTCTGAAAGAGAATGTAAATAATTTTATAATATCAAATTCAAACACGAATAAAGAATTTCATAAAAAAGGTTTAATACATAATTACATTTAAACTTACATTTACAAAACTTCATGAAATCTTCAAACTTTATTGATTTAGTGTCAAGTGAATTATCAAAAATCCTTTTTATATTTGTGAGTATGTAACAAGTGTGGTATATAATTAGCAAATTAACTGTCTTACAATGTTTTCTTTTAAATCGAGTAATTGTGTATCTATTCCTACTCATACAAGACCTAAGACGACATCTTTACCGGTGTAACCCATTGCCCATACATCTTCAACACCCATGCCATAGTAGTTGCTGTTTGTAGCAACTGGCTATAGACAAAACTCTCATATATATTTCTACACCGATAGCATATCAAACAATTGCTGCCGGGTCTACTTGGAATATTCATATATTATATAATATTTATGAAATCAAATGACGTTTTGCTTGGCGCAGTTTTGAGTTCGTTCGTTTGTTAGTAAGTTATATTTTTATCAATTTGTTTCAATCATAATTCTCTTTAATCATGCAACGTTTCAGAGAATATTTTTGATAGTTTAAATTATCCTTTTGTTTTTGTAAACTTGGTCAATACATTAACCTTTCACTGCCATAGGGACGGCTTAAGCCGTCCCTGTTATTTTCGGCGTATTTGCCATATGAACGGCTTAAGCCGTTTCTATAATAATAATAGTAATAATAATAAATTAATAATAATAATAATAAAATAATAATAAATATAAAGAAAATTATACCATCGACAATAATTATTATTATACTAACAGATTTGGAAACATATATAGTTATTATAATACATATAACAAATAATAATAATTATATTAATTATTAACATTTAATTTCTTAGAAAATCCTCTGGCAAATAGGTGAACAATAAAACAATAACCCTCTGGCAGCGAAAGGGCTAAATTAAACAATGTTTAATGACAGAAGGTTGTTTTCCTAAAACCAATTCAAGTAGCAATTTTTACTTAGAAAAGAACAACAACTTTCGTGCACGTTAATCTCATTGGTAAGGTTTTACGTTCAAATGCATTTACAATAGTTTCAACTCTTACCATGGTAATATGTTCATCGTAAAGGTTTTCAGCGTCCCCTTCAAGTTGTATTATTCCCCGTAGTATCTTTACCGGTTCAATTTCTAATATCTGCAGATATTGAAATAAGATGTTCAATTGCTATATTTATTATGAAAACAAACACATTTGATAAACTCTTTTCAATTAGGGATACGCAGGCTAATTAATGAAAAGAATATTAAAATGATCTTATATACTCAAATCACGCTTAAATAGATTTGTTAAGTCCCAGTACAGAATTTCTGTATACATTCTATATATTTTGGATAGAAGCGTAAATATATCTTAAATTTTTGAATGAAATTTAGACGCCAACAGAATCATCGAGTAGTTTTAAAACAAGGCATGTGACTTGAACAAACGGTGGAATTTGCGAAAGCAGATATTGTGGATATTTTATAATTTAAACAATTCATTTTGCATGTCCTTTAACGTTTCCAGAATTTCGTGACAACTATTGTGAAATTTTAAAAGGGTTTAAAAACCCTTCCCTTTCCGGGGGGTCAAAATTGGGAAACCTTCCCTTTTTAAAATCTTTTTTTAAGGAAAAAGTTTTTTGTTCCTCATTTCCCTATTTTGTTTTTGGTTTTTACAAAACAAAATTATCAAAAATTCAAAACAAAGGGGAAAAATAAAAATTTTGCTGTATCTCTCTTTTAATAAAAAAAGGAAAAAATTTACTTTTGTAAAAAAAATAAAAAAAATTTAAAAAATGGAAAACCTGTTATGGGAACCCAAAATTTAAATCTCAAAAATCTGAAAAAAACTTTTAACTTTGGAAAAAGCATAACAACAAAGCGTCATAAAGTAAATTTTTTACAACAAAAACCCTTTTCATCCGTTTCAGGAATTGCGTTTATTTTTTGTCGCCTTATTTGTAAATTTTGCGTTAAAGGGGTTATCTAAATTTAAAAGTTTAAAAATATATTGACTAATTTAACTTATTAAAATAAAACTGCATTGGAAGAAATGGTATAAGAACATATCCATTACATACTTCATTACTGAATTTACATTTTTGTTTCAATTGACTTGCTTTTACAAAATTGATGGATGATTTTGTCCGAAGATAAATACGTTAATATAAAGCGTAATAAAACCAGCCCATTAACTAAGTAGATTTATTTAATTTATATTTTGTGCTTCTATTTATATTACACTTGTGCGTGTGTTGCTTTGTTGACTGACCTTTAATCATTGCAAAATACATTAGGTGTTGTCAGTTTTTCAGTTCCTGATATTGGTCCATTAGGGACATACAACCTTGCCGCTATATACATGTAGAGTAACTTTTTCGATATGTTTAGATCATGTTTTTCAGTGTATTATTTTTGTCATTTATGCCCTTATTGTTTATTTTTAAAATGTGACAAAAATGTAACCCCTTGCTTATAGCGATTACAAGAAAGTTGATGAATGACGACGCAGATAATGAAATGTTCAACAATTCCTTTTTCTCAATATTTAAATTATTCATGATTACGCGTTAAAAGAATAAGCATCAGTCATTCCTACTATTGAGATGAATGTGTATGGACGAGACGACCATTTCAACACAACTGTTCACCTCCGTTTTCATTAAAATAAAATTTGAAAATTGAATTATCTTTAATCATAATTTACGTGATTTGTTATATATAGTCTACTGTAACGTCACATGTTAACATCACGATTTTCATTTGGGCCCGCTGACATTACATGCACAGATCGGGTGCTGGGTTTGAGTCATTAGTTGTAACGTATGAAATGTCTAAATCTATAATTAACACACAATTCCTACGAGGGTGATGATATATAAATAACACATGGCTGATGGGGTGATAGAGGATATTGTCAGCTCGAGAACTTGTAATTACTCCGAGGCGCAGCTACAACTTCAATATTGATGTAGAACGCAGTCAAGGAAATCAATATAATACAAATTATCAGTTTTACAATTTAATTTTGCTCAAAACAATAAATCTAACAAAAAGAATTCAAGAATAATTTTATACATTTCTACATAAAGTTGAGACAAAATATACATATATTATTCTGTGAATATGACATTTTAAACTATGAAACGTAGCCTAGTTAACAAAGTCAAGTTAAACTTTAAAACAATGCTACATATGAAGTTATACAATGATAATGTGCTCCACGGTGATATAAGAAATAAGAAATATTCCCAATGGGATATATCTTAGGAGGGTTATTTTCAATCAGAAAACATAAAAGGCCTGTGGGAGTTTTACATTGAGGTATAATAAAACAAAATGTTCATTATTGACTAGATAATGTCAATCTAGGTTAACGCCCCGATTCATACCACTTGACTCGGGTGGACGTTTCATTTTATCACTCTCAGTGTGATGTGACATTTATATAATGTCATACTACTGATTTATTTTTGATCAACATCTATATCTATTTTAAAATGCAAGTCATGAAAAATTTGAAAAATCAACTTGCATTAGATACGAGAGTGAACGATGCCGTTTGCAAATGAGCTATAGTATTGTGTACGTTGTCCACATTCAATTAAAAATATGTAAAGTCCCCCTGTCGATAGCAAATACATTAGAATAGATAAACAACAGACAGAAAATCCGCAAAAAGAACATCATGTTTAATTGTATCTATCCCATTTTCATGAAAATTATTGAAAGATTTATATTTTCTAACTGAGTTTATTAAAGTTATGTGGAGTGCAATAATTGTGGGTTTTTTATCTTTGATATAGTGCCAGAAGCGATCTGAAGTTTATCTGTCCGGATCAAAGTTTATCTTTTCTAAACAAAGTAAAAATATCGATATTCCATTAATCAAACATTGTAAAAAAAAACGTGAATGATATAAATGCATATACATGTATACCATTCTTTATCTTTCATAAAATCGTGACATTGTATAGATTTCAGTTTTATTGGGTTATGAGACCAAATCATGTGCATGTTTAACTTAAAGTAACTACTCTGCTTATTTAAAGTTAGATGAAGACTGTGGTATCTAGTGTACTGCCAAAAATCTTGATATACTAAGGGGCATTAAAAAGGGGGGCATAGTTAGAAATGTAGGCGGATAGAAGTGGAAGCAATGCAAGTTTTTAATTAAATGAGAGAAACCGTGCATACTTCAGAGCTTGGGTTTGTTTTCTGCCTGATTTAATTGTCTGATTGTGCAAAAAATATGATTTCATAAGGTTACGGCAAAATTGATATCAAACGCAATAAGGGGGTTCGTGTTTAAATTGGTTGTTGTTAGGCTGGATTGGGGCCCTGACAGATGTTGCATTATGAGTTATCTAAATACACTTCCATCGACTTTGCTATGATAACAAGTGTCATGTACCAAACATTCTGATAACAATTGCCATGTATCAAACATATATAATTTCAAAAGATGTATTTAGAGCACATGGACATTATGTCATTTTTAAAAATACTTATGAACATAACATGGTGTCAGAAATGACAATATATTAATCCCTCATTTTATAGATATTATATGAAAAGGATATCAAATAATAATTCCTAATTGGCGGAATATTATGCAAAATACAAAAAAATCCACTTCCGGAAGTGTCAAGATATGATATATTATACAAATATGGACTTTTTAGCTGTTGAATATGATGTGATATGTACTGAAAAAATTAATATTGACCGAGACGATAGCCGAGGTCAATATTAATTTTTTAGTACATATCACATCATATTCAACAGCTAAAAAGTACATATCTGTTTTATTATATAATTTATAAATGGCTTTTACATGGCTCATCACATCTGCCATTGCATACAACGGATATCATTATTTTTCAGCTTGTCTACTGTTTCCATAATTTGGCCCTTTCCATTGGCACGTCAAAGTCTCGCGTCTTTTAGGGATTTCCAGAAAATCTATTTTTAGAAGAAAAACCGGTGAATATACTCTGAAAATCTATTTTTAGGAAAAAAAACAGTGAATATACTCTGATATTGACCTGTTATTTTTTACAAAAAAGTGCTTGTTAGCCAATCAGGGAAAGGCATTTCAAAGCTATTTATAGATTATATAATAAAACAGGATATTGCTAATATTTCCTATATTTGCTGGATATAAAGACTTAACAAAAATTTCAACGGTGTCCGGATAGAATATTATTAAAACTGTAGCAATTAATCTTAGTAGAATTCCGCAGCCATCACAAATGAACATGACATCATTCGAAACTTGTCGCAGATTTTAAGAACACTTAGCATAAGTATTTCAAGGCACATTAAAGAAGATCAAGAAGAGGACGTGCATGTCACAAAATTGTTGCTTTATATGGAATCGAAAGGGAGCAATATAAACAGTGCAGCCAATTTATCAGATGCAGATAGGGAGGAATCAAAAGAAAATATTGCAAGAAGTGAGGGAACATTTATTGCTCTAAATATAAACTCTGTTTTTGGACTCTATTAATTTAATAATATCATTTAAGGTGACAAAAACTACCAAAAAATCAAAACAACCATATAACATGTTCTGGAGACATTGAAAGATAATATATTAGAGAAAGAAATATTTTAGAGTGGTATCAGTAAACGTAAGGGAAAACCCTCTTTAAGTTGGAAACAATATAAAACTGGATCAATGATTATGCAGCAATTCAAATGAAAGATCCTCATAACACATAAGGAACCTCTCCGGTACATGCTGTATCAATGAATAAAAGGTCATTTGCCTAGTCGTTTAGCCCCGCGCTCACATAACAGTCCAATTAAGCTACATTCCGCTTAAGGATATGAAACATGAAATATTGTCCATTGAACTTGTAGCTTTGGGATTAAAATTGGCCTCACCAAGGGGTCATTGATTTCCCTTGTATGTATATGGTTAACATTCAAAATCTTTCTTATACTATAAAGGCTTTTGCTCAGATACTTGGTACGAAACATTGTAAGGAGTACCTCTACAAAAGTGTTCAAATTAAAGCCTTTGAAGCAAAATTGGGCCGCCCCTGGGAAACATAGATTTTCTTTATATGTAAAGACTTTAAAAAAGCCTATCTAAAATTACAAGAGCTATAGTTTTTTTATATGTAATATTATCATGTAGATCTTTTTTAAGTTTGTTTGCTCAAAATTGGCTTTTCTTTTCATAGTTAATTGCTCTATTATCCTCTTCTTGAAAACTGCAGGGGCTATATCATGAAACATAGTCTGGCCCGGCTTTCACTAAAGTTGTCAAACTGAGATAAATCCCAACTTACGATTGTCTCAATACTGACCGAGAACCTTACTCACCTGAGGAAAATCTCAAGTTTGCTTTCATTTAACCCTTTCTCAACATTCGAGTATTTTCTCAACTGAGACCTTTTCTCTCTCAAGACATAAGCGACTACCTATTTTTATGTAAGATGTACAACGTAGAAACGTTTTGTATATTTATTACATTAATTAAGAAGATCTATATTTTCTTGTTTTATTTAAAACAACAAAAAAAACAACAATAACAACAACACCAAGAAGCAATTGCAAATATGTTTATATTTGCATGCTTATGAAAATAATTTATCAAGAATGAATGTAGATCGACATAATTTTTGCAAACATTTTTTTAAAGAAAACGAAACAAAATTCAATAAATTATTTTGAGAATGGTTATTGTGACGTCAAAATTTTATGACGTCATAAATAAGAGCGCATGATGTCACCAACAATAATCAGTCAATATATTACTTAATATCTGAAATAAATAAGAACTTTATTTGCCAAAAAAGGTCAAATTATGTTTATGTATCAAAATAACCATGCAGAAATGTAAAAATACCCTTGTGAATAATAAAATTAAGCTTCACTGAGACATAATCTGAGCCAAACCTTGTCTCAATATATCTGAGAAAAATCTCAAATCTTAAGTTAAAATTTTTCTCAATATTTTTAAGTGAAAGCCAAACTGAGAAAAATCTCAATCTCAATTCCTGAGTTGAGAAAAATCTCAGATTGAAGCTGAGATTTTGACTTGAACGTATTCAAATTATAGCCTAATATTCAAAATAGCCTCTATCGCTGGGAAACATAGATTTTCCGTATATGTGTATTCACATAGCAAACAGTGACCTTCCATAGAACAATTGACTCCTAGAGAAACCATTGACTTTTCAAAGCAACCATTCATTTGTGTAGCAACCAGTGACTTTCAAAGCAACCAGCGACTTCAAATATTTACCACTGATTTCCATAGCAACCTGTGACTTCCCACAATAATCAGTGACTTATGTGTTGACGTGCCGTAAAATCCAAAAAAACAAACAGTGACTTACAAAGCCACCAGAAACTTACAATGCAGGCATACGCTTTTCATGGAATCATATACTTCTTAAACAACCACCTGTTCTATTGCATCTCTTGTCTTTCCATGGTAACCATTTACTTTCTTAAGCAAGCAGTGACCATAATTGCAGCCATTGACTTTCAATAGTAACCAATGACTTCAGTAGTAACCACTTGCTTTCCATAGAAAACCATGACTTTCATAACAACCATTGACTTTCAATCGCAACCAGTGACTTTCCATAGCAATAATTGACTTCCATAGAAACCATTGACTTTCCATAGCAACCATAAACTTCCATAATAAGCAAACCAATGACTTACCATCGCGGCCAGATACTCATATATCAAGCATTGTCTAAGCAAAGCAAACACAAACTTTCAATAGCAACCAATTACTTCCGTAGTAACCAGTGACATTCCATAGCAACCTGTTACTTTCCAGAGCAACCATTGCTTTCCATAATAATCAATGACTTTTATAATGAAATGAACACTTAGAGAGAAACCAGTGACTTTCCATAGCAACCAGTGACTACAAACATAACAAAAATTGACTTTCTATTGCAACCATAGACTTCCTTAGCACACAGATACTTTCCTTTCCATATTATCCATTGACTTTCCCATAGCAACTATTGACTTTCCACAGCAACCAGTTTTTCCCATAGCAACAATGGATATTTTATAGCAAACAATAGTTACCTTAGCAACCACTGAATATCGTCAATCAACCAGTGACTTTCTATAGCAACCAGTGACTCACATAGCAACCATTGACTTTCCATTGCAACCATGTCAAACCAAATTAAATTTTTAGACCAATTTTCAGGATATTTGGATAAAAAGAGTAGTCACTATGGTGTTAACAAGATTTTTTTAAAATTTTACCTCCTGTAACCTAGTTTTGCATTCGAGATAACCCATGTTCGAACTCATCCGAGCAAGAGCAATTACATAGACAAGCATCCCGACTAAAATTGATGATGATTGAGTAAAATATGTGACCATTAGAGTGTTAACGAACAAATGTGGAGGACGACAGACATTTAACGATCCTAAATGCTCACCCTGCAAGCTCAGATGAGCAAAAAAGCCAAAGCAATGTAGCGTTATGGTTCTTTGACACAGCCTTTACTCCAAACAAGCATTTCTAACCTAAGAGAAATTATTCGAAACTTTAGAAAGGTAGTGTTATGATTCTCTTACATTGCATTTCCTTTAATAATAATTGTTAATTTTAAACAAAAAGTCCTTCAATGATTTGGAACAAGTTATTATCCGGACAATTGTTTGACCGACACCTTTTGTCTTAACCCGGATTTTTAGGGCTTGGCAATTATGTTTCATAAAAGCAAGTATGTGTGTTATAAACTCGTAAAGGCTAGCCCGAATATCATATAAACAGTTCAAAAAATTAAGAATTTTTCACTTTTATTACTTTGCATGAATCTTTTCTTTTACTATAGACCTAAATACATTGTCTACATTTACATGATTTACAGCATGTATCACAGGATTATTAGATACATAGGCTTTCGGTACAAACTCGAATATCCAGCTGGAGGCTTTAAGACGGTAACGAGGCTCTGCCGCCTAACAGTTATCCAAAAGCTATATAATCCCGTATGTACCGGCAGGCGTGTTTGCTCCTTTTATTACATATAAATGATACTTCAAAAAGAAACTCCGAAAAATAATATTTTTATCACCTTTTTCTTACAGTTCTTAGCGTTTGAATTTACAATTACAAGCATTTCCTCCGAAATGACATCATTCGCGGTAAGCAATTCAGTCACGAAAGACGCATGGGACTGACGTCATTTAAAGCATGTGACCTGTCTTTTACGGGGGGGGGGGGTCTTACACGGGCTTAGGTATATTTAAGAAATGTCAAAGCCCGACGACCTTTTTTGACTTTTTGACAAAAATACAAATTTCAGTTCACAGACACACCGGTGTCCTATTTTTGCGTTTTCATCGATCGTGTTTTTATCGAGTTCGTTTGGCGTTTGTACGACCTTACAGAGTTTTCAGTGCGTTGTTAGGTTATATTTTTAAGAAATACTCTATAAAGAAGTAAATAAAGAATTTTTACTTTTTGTAATTTTACAGAATGTCAGTTTTGTTTATCTTCTGCTTACAAGGATTGATCAATAATGGTTGGCCCGATGTATTGCAGTAGCCAGAGAACCGAACTAATGTCCTCACTGTTCAATCTAATCGCCCTCTACATCAATAAACTTTTTTCACATGTGCTCCACCTTTTTAAACCCTTCCAAACTGAACTCTCTATTTTGGTCCTCAAAAAACTCATTGACTGCCTCCATGACACCTTCATTGTTTCAAAAACATCTACAATGAAGCTTAGTTTGCAGTTTCGGAAACCGGTAGAAGTCAGAGGGGGTCAAATCCCGAGAATATGGGATTTGGGGAAGAATTTCAAAGCCGCAATAACTTGCAGCAGCAATCGCAACTTGGTATGTGTGAGCTGGCGCCTTGTACAGGGACAGAACGCACTGAGTCAGTTTACCCCTACTTTTACGCGCAATTTCCTGACACAGACGTCTCAATTCGTCTCCATACAACGTATCGTTTATGGTACGACATTGCTAAAGATAGTCAATCATGATTATCCCCTGACTTCCAAAGAATTGAAGGCATCATCTTCTCTGTTTATGGCATACTTTTGAATTTTTTGAGGTGGGCCACTGCATGTTTCTGTTTTTTGGATTCTGGATCAAAGTTATGGACCCATGATTCATCCTGAGTTACGATCCGGTAGATAAAATCAGGTTAATCCTCGTAGCGAGACAAAAGATATCTTGAAATGTCAAGCCTGGTCCGTTTCTGGTTGTCAGTCAACTGTCTGGGACCAACTTTGCGGAAACCATTGACATGCCATAGATATCAGTCAGAATTACCTGAACTGAACCAAAGCTTATACCACTTCCTTAGCAATGCTTTGCAGGTCTCGTCTTTTGTCACACATGACAGGATTGTGCACAGATTTGTCAGTTTCATCATTGGTGCCCTGTTTTGGCCGCCCAGGCCGCTCATCATCTCCATTGCTCTCCCTGTCCATCTTAAATTCAGCAGCCCATTGTTTTCACACTGCTAAAGGAGAGGGACCCCTTCTTAAGTGTATCCAGGACATTTTTATGGATTTCCTTGGGGGACATCCCTTTCTTACAGAGGAACTCAATGACGGCGCTGATTTCAACTTTCTCCACTTGGTCTAAATGACACACCCCTCTATTTATCAAAGTGTTTTTTATGTTACTTACTCTGTGTTAAACCGTGTGTAACTCGGTCAGTAATCTTCAAATAGATATCGTAATCGACGTATTGTGTGTAAATGTAAATGTAGTGGCTAGAAGTATATCGGGTTGAGAATGTGTGTATTTTGCAAAACTGGCGACAGTACAGTATTTCTTAAAGTGTCCTAATGAAACTTTCGGGACATCAACGTAAATCTACGTATTATGCCAGCAAGTTTTTCCTTCCTTATCCTGGAAAATTTTTCTTAAATGTTATCCGTGGTAGAATCCTGTGTTTTAAATTGTTTTTGCGACTTCTGTCAAAATAGATAATTCCTGTAGTAAAAAATTAATCGTATACGATGCAGCCTCATTTAATATGTAGATCTGCGTCTTCCCGTTGCCGTCCCCAAAACGTTAACTTTAGTGTATTATCTCATATTTGGCCACAATAACCCTTTGGCCAACACCTTCTAGATGACCAGACTAAACGTGACCTTAATGAATGATCTTGGCCTTCAAGATCAATGTCTAAATTGTGCTTGATTTTTGTTAATTTAGTGGCTATGACGTTGTTTTTTTTACAAAATGAGAGGCTATTATTACTATAACAGTGGTAAATAGCATTTATGGTGTCACAGATATACTGTACACGTATTTCCTTAATTTTACAAAGTTCATAAAATTAACATAATTGTTACAATATATTCGACAATATTTAGTATTGTCATGTATCATGCATGCACTATGCGTACATAAAACTTTTATACAAAACAAAATGTCCCCCACCAATATCTGTGCAAATACTTAATTCCATTCGCAAGTATTTTCACTGCACTTAAATCACAATGCTTCGAACTGGCAAGAAACTAAAACAACCCTGGTTAGCATAATTTCATAATTTTCAAATGAATATTTTATTGTTATTGTACTTCAAGTGAAATATGTTTTTGAACGCCGCCTTTCATTGTTGATCTTGTTTATCATATTTTAAACTTTTTAAAAACAGACAATAGAGTGTTTTTTAATATTATATATGTCTTTAGATTCGTTGCATTTTTTATCAAGTATCCAGCGATTGAGATATAACATTATGTATTATATATGACATAACTTCTTTAAAATGGATACTCAACTAGTCATAAAAATAATGTTGAATTAAAACCTTAATACCGCTAAATAAGTCGATTCTAGGGTGCGTGGATGGTAGCTTCCAACTTCTACTTCAGTTCATGGAAAAGCTCAGTCAAACCGAACTTACAACATGTTCTTCTTATGCAATATGGTTTTCTCTCTTTTATAGGGTCGGATCAAATATCCACTGGTACAAGTGTGAACGTTGGGAAAGTTAGAATTCCGCCATCGATTAGGCGTAAATCAACTGCAAATGAAAATTTAAGAAAAAATTCATGTTGGCTTGTTTATGTTTGTCCGTTTGATTATTTTGATATTTTGCTAAAGATCAAATGCAAATGGGCATTCTTTTATGAATCTCGGAGTTTCCGGATGGGTCCTGTGAGCCACAGGTTCAATTCCGCAGACCATCATAGAGTTACACCCTCAAAGGGTCACTGGTATAATAAACCTGTCCGGAATGACCTGGTGTTTTGCCAAAAAGGTATTCATTTTTCACTATAAAAATTGCTCAGCTTAACTTGCATATATAAGTAGTGTTTGATAACTCGTATAGCGTCTTGATGCTATCCTAGAATTTCATTTTCTGCGCTATAAATTGTGTCTAGGAATGCTGACGATTTGAAAACTTATTTTCTGAAAGAAAAAATATTTTCTCAATGTGTTTTTACGTTAGTTATGATAACCTTGAATGCCTGTCCCTTACTGCAAGCACAACGTCAGACTAATATGCATATAACAGAAAATCAAACATTTCACTAATATTTCAGAATATAAAAACCTGACAGAAATCGAAATGTTGCTTCAAAACGTTCACGTATTGACAATTTTGGTTGTAATAAACATAATGTTTGTCCGCTACTTTACTTTAATATGGAATTCTAGCAGCTGTAGTTAACACACTGGACCGGCAATCCAGAGGTCATGGCTTGAGCCCCGGAGAGGCGTGTCAATTTTTACATTTATAAAAAAATGACCATTATATCGTTTGCAAAATGCAAGGTATCTTATAAATAGAGGATATTCAAGTGTTTTTTTTTCTATAAAAACAGGATTTATGACAGGTATGAAAATAAATATTTCATACATAAATGTTTTATGAGTGGCGGTAAAGAGAAATGTCACTAAATTTTGAAGTGTTAATAAACATTCATTTAGACTGGCTGTATATTGTAGGAGTTTCATTTATAAAATTTGAAGGGTCGTTTTATATATCTCTTCAAAAGTAGTCGTATATTCATTCAGTTTTGCTGTGTCAGTTTTATATATATCGCTTTAGGTTTATTCCCATTCTCCTTATAACTCGTCCCATACTTGACTATTCGATTGAAATATATCATAAATTTGGAATCCGGACTAAGTATTGTCTTAAAGAAATGTAAACATTAATAAATGAAAATGCTTAAAATACAATACAAAATACATTACATAGATGATGGTAATAGTTCTGTTTAATAAAAAAAATGAGATTAAAATCCTGTAAAACCACAGCAACACAAGCAACTATATATATCATATTTCATTATTCATATAAACACCAGCTTTTTATTATCCGGAAATAGTAAAAGAATACATAATATTAAGACTTTTGTAAAAAAATCCATTATCTACATTGCATTATATTTACATGGAATTAAAAAAGCAAACCGCAAAGTTACGAAAAACGTCTATTTATTGTATACTTCTAAAGATAAATATGATTAATTAATTATGAATGATCTTTAAATGGAAGCACAGCATTAGTTAAAAGTAACCCTTTATGATTATATCTGTTTCATTATGCCTGCAAAATTCACCAAGTGGTTGACCTCTATAATCTGAGTATGTTTGTCTCTTATAACAAATACGAAGTCATTTTAAAATATATTGATATCTACAGCAAATTTCTGTAACTCTGACAAACTACTGTAATTCATTTTCAAGAGTATTACATACACGCATCGCTCAGGTTGATTATAGAATGAAGATATAATTAAAACACACAGAGTCCCGTGCACAGGTATCGTAAAACAGTAACGTGATTATTAAAATATATCTCTATTAATGGTTAACATAAAAAGCCGAACTTCGTCTGTAGCATTCTTTTGTAGTCTTTTATCAAGTTTGCTCATATCAATTTGATTAGCCTCTTTTAGGGGCCGCTAAAGCTAAAAATGGAAATACCTTTAAACTTCTTTTTCTACAGAACTAATTGATGGATGCTCACCAAACTCTGTCTGTATCATTCTTGGGTAGTTATTATCAAGTTTGCTTATATTAATTTTATTGGCCCCTTGTAGGGGCCGCTTAAGCTAAAATAGAAAAAAAAATTCAAACGTCTATTTCTATAGAACTAATTGATGGATGATCACCAAACTTTGTCTGAAGCATTCTTATGTAGATTTTTATCAAGTTTGCTCATATTAATTTGATTGGTCCCTTTTAGGGGTCTTTAGAGCTAAAAATAGAAAAACCTTTAGACATCTTCTACAGAACTAATTGATGGATGATCAATAAATGTTGTCAGTAGCATTCTTGGGTAGTCTTTTATCAAGTTTGCTCATATAAATTTGATTAGCCCCTTTTAGGGACCGCTTAAGCTAAACATAGAAAAACCTTAAGTCTATTTCTATAGAACTAATTGATGGATGATCACAAAATTTCGTCTGTAGCATTCTTTGGTATTCTTTTATCAAGTTATCTCATATTTATTTGATTAACCCCTTTAAGAGGCCGTTAAAGCTAAACAATGAAAGATATTTAAACATCTATTTATACAGAACTAATTGATGGATGTTCAACAACTTTTGTCTGTAGCATTCTTATCAAGTCTGTTCATATAAATTTGACTGCCCCCTTTTAGGAGCCACTTAAGCCAAATATTGAAAAACCTTTGAATATCATTTCCTACTGAAATAATTGATGGATGATCATCAAACTTTGTTGCATCCTTAGGTAGTTTTTGTTATGAAGTTTGCTCATATTGATTTGATTGGTCCCGTTTAAGCTAAAGCTTAAATGTTCCAGGTCATGGCATTTCTTCAAATTATTGTTTAAACATATTCTATGCTCAAATTAAATGTAAGAAAATATTGACAATGGATAAGCAGTTGTTTCTGGTGAGCAACTCAGGACCCTGATGGCCCTCTTGTTTAATTTATAGTTTATGCTTGTATCTATAGTACACTTGTATGCTTTATTAGCAACAGTTCCTTTTTCTCAATATTCATAAAGAATCAACACCAGTCATTCCTACTATAGAGATCAATGTGTATGGATAAGACGAACATTTCAACAGTTCACGCCCTTTTTCATTAAAATAAGAATTTGAAAATGTAAATATGTTTTATCATAGTTTACGTGATCTTTTCTATATAGTCTTCTCTAACGTCACATATTAACAATTCGTAACGTCACATGTCAACATCACGATTTTCATTTGGACCCGCTTACATTACATGCAAAGATCGGGTGCTTGGTTTGTGTCATTAGTTGTAATGTTTGAAATGTTTAAATCTTAAACGGTGTAATATGATAAAGACGAAATTCCACCCAGGGTTATGATATATAAATAACACATGGCTGTCGGAGTGAAAAAGAATATTGTCAACCCGAGAACAGTTATATATTACTCCGACGCGCAGTTACAACTACAATATATATAAAGAACGCAGTCAAGGATATAACAAGAATGGACATCAACATTTTTACAATTTAATTCTGCTCTAAACAATAAACCTAACAAAAGAATTCAAGAATGATTTCATACATTTCTACATAAAGTTGAGCAACAATAAACATGTATAATTCTTTAAATATCACATTTTAGACTATGAAACGCAGTCTAGTTAACAAAGACAAGTTAAACTTAAAAAATTGCCTAATATGGAGTTATGCAAGAATTATTTGCCACAGGGTGATATAAGAAAAATTCCCAATGGAATTTATCCTAGGAGGGTAACTTTCAATCAGAATATGGGAGTTTTACATTGAAGGATATGTTGCGGTTTAATAAAACACAATGTTTACCTTTGATCAGATAATGTCAATCTAGGTTAACGCCCCGATTCATACCATTTTTCCTGGGTGAACATTTCATTCTCAGTCTGATTTGACATTTATAAAATGCCATACTACTGATTGACTATTGATCAACATCTATATCTATTTAAAAATGCAAATCATGAAAAATAAATAAAAAAGTCACATTGTATACGAGAGTGAACGATGCCGTTTGCAAATGAGCTATAGTATTGTGTACCTTGTCCACATTCAATTTAAAACATGTAAAGTCTCCCTGTCGATAGCAAATGCATTAGAGTAGATAAACAACAGAACAAAAATCCGCAAAAAGATCATAATTAATTGTTTCTATCCCAATTTCAAGCAAACTGTTAAAACATTGATATTTTCTTCCTGTGGGTATTAAAGTTATAAGAGGTATAATAAGTGTGTGGGTATCTTTTATAAATTACAAGAAGCGATCTTGTCCGGATCAAAGTTTATCTTTTCAAACTTAAGTAAATAAAGTCTATATGATTTAAATCACACATCGTTCATAAAACGTTAAAAATATAATGTATATATCATTCTTTATCTTTCATTAAATCGTGTCATTGCATTGATTTTTGTTTATTTGGGTTATATGACCCAATCATTATACATGTCTTACTTATAGTAACTTATATGGTTACTTTAATTTCAGATGAAGACTGTGGTAACTAGTGTACTGCCAAAAAATCGTGATATACTAAGGCGCATTTAAAGGGGACGCATAGTTAGAAATGAAGGCAAGATGGAAGTGGAAGCAAAGCAAGTTTTTGATCTAGTGAGTGAAAACTGTAAATTTTTCAGAACTGTGGTTTGTGCCTGATTTAATCATTTTATTGTGTCGCCACTACGGAGTAGTGGCGACATATAGGGATCACTTCTCCGTCGTATGTCTGTCCGTCTGTCTGTCTGTCGGTCCGTCTGTCCGTCACAAAACTTGTTCGGACTACTCCTCATAAACTACTGGTGGAATTTCATCCAAACTTTACAGGAATGATCAGTACCAAGTCTAGTTGTGCATGTTGTCAGCATTTTCCGGTTCAATGATTTTTGTCAGAGTTATGGCCTTTTAATAATTTTAATTTTAAAGTTTGTCCGGACTACTTCTCTTATACCACTAACGCAATTTCAATGAAACTTTACAGGATTGATCTGTAGCTCAAGTCCTTGCGCATATTGCACGGGTTTTCTGGTTGAATGATATTTGGCCGAGTTATGGCCCTTTGATAAAAAGGTGTTTTTTCTGTGTGTTGCCAGATACGCAAAAGCTTGTCCGGACTACTCCTCATAAACTACTGGTGCAATTTTATCCAAACTTTACAGGAATGATCAGTACCAAGTCTAGTTGTGCAATGTCCGTTTGTCTGTCCGTCTGTCACAAAATTTGTTCCAACATGAAATTGGCCATCTTGAGGCGACACATGTGATTACTGATCGCTCTTGTATTGTGCAAGAAAACATAAATTCATAAAGTCAAACGCAATAATGGGGTTTGTGTTTACAGTGATTGCTACTGAAACAGGGACCCGGTAGATGTAGTATCACGATTTATGTCATACATTACTATAACTGACTTTGCTATGATACCAATTGTCATGTATCACACCTATATAGGTTAAAATAAATGTAGTTAGAGGTGTCAGGATAGGATATTATTAAACTGTAGCAATTAATCTAAGTAGCATCCCACAGCCATCACAAATGTACTGGACATCATTCGAATCTGGTCGAAGATTTTAAGACATTTCAAGAACACTCAAAATTTTTGCTTTATATGGGAAAGGAAGCGAAATACTCACTGCAGCCAATCTTATCAAAAATCTATTTTAAAAAATTTGTCTGGGCGGAATTTCATGTATTCCGCCCGGAATTATGCTGTCCGGACGGAATTATTTAAATTCCAATTGGAATAGTTTCCAACATTTTTATTTATTCAAACGGGAATTTCAATTTTTATGAAATTGTCGAAATACATAAACACATGCTTAATATGTGTTTGTATGCATTTTCTTGTTGAAATAACGACTATTTAAGCATTTTTCGGAAAATGCAATCGGATTTTTCCCATTAAATTTAACTGGAAAAAATCCGATTGAATAAACCCCAACTGGACATTATTCCAATTGGAGTTTTTTTCCATTTTTTTTATTGGAAATAAATCCTATTGGAATTAATTCCAATTTAAAAGGAATGGAAATTAATCCAATTGGAAGTTGTAAATATATATTATGTTTTAAGGTAGTTTTATGTACTTTCCGGACTAAATAAAGACAAAATATGGGCCGAAACGTAATAGAGCCGATTTTTTGCACAGGCAATACCAAACTGCTGACGAATTAGCTGATGATATATATATATATATATATATATATATATAATAATTTATATAAGAAACTGCTAACCAGTTTAAATAAAGAAGCGTCATCGAAAACTGCTGACCAGTTAGATAAAGAAGAAAAAACATTGAATATGTCAATTAGGTGTCAAATAGCTGTTAGTACTATTCTAGGCGAGGTCGAGAGATGCTTGATAAGACGTATTTTAAAGATGACACTATCACAAATAATATGTATTGATATTATAAATATTAATTGATATATTTCTCAATTTCTATTGATTAAATATTTTATTTCAGTACGTTAATGACTTGTCTTATATGTGATATATATTGTATAAAATTTAGTTAATGTAGTCATAATATTGTGATCTTACATAAAACAGAATATTATAATTTGTTTCAAATATATATATATATATATATATACATATATCTGTACTTGTCAGATACTAGTCAGATATATATATATATATATATATATCTGTACTTGGTGTCAAAAGTTTCCACCGGGTGATTCCATGCGAAAATCCGACGTAATTACCACCCTTTGGAAAATTTTGACACCAAGTACAGATATACATGTACCTATATTTTTGTACTCGAATGTTGCATATCTTGTCTATAACAATATAACAAAAATAAGATTTTGATATTGATATTATATTACATGAATAACAAGATTAAACATATTTTAGGTCAAATCATTGCGATCAGCACCTTTGGTATTCCGATAACGGACAATTGCAACTTTTCGGATAAATAATAATCATTGAGTGTTCCGAGTGAAAACTGAAGCGGTGCATGAAATACCGATTGACATCTTTAAAACGGAAAAATAAAAGATTTTTTAACCAACTTCCCCGTTCAAAGGCTTTGTCTAATTTTATATTAATGATATAACCAACAGAATCTTGGTCCAAGAAAAAAGAAATCATAAACCATAACGAAGTGTTTTCAAAATTTATGATTTACCTTCTTTTCCTTTGTCATATAAACAGTTTTTTTTCTGGCCGCATGCGCGATGATTAAATCATGACCATCAGCTTTCTCACTCTTTTATATATTTTTTTCAATTTCTCATCTCTTTCTGTCCATTTCTCACTTTCTCAAATATTCCGCCGTCATAAGCAGACTGTATATTTTCCTTTTATGTTGATCAGCATTTTACGAATATAAGCGGTACGGAATATGCTGACGTATACTTTTAACGTTACACGGTGTTACAGTTTGCGATTACAGATCACGAGAAAGCTTTTTGCGTCGTTAGCTGTAAATGAAAAAAAAATCAAAACCTATATACAGTACTATGGTTTATGAATTTTGTTTGTTTGTATTTTAAGTCGCATCAACACAAAAAGGTCATATGGCGACTTTCCAGTTTTATTGGTGGAGGAAAACCTCTGGTTTACCTTCGTGGATGATTTCATTCTCGAACTGGCAGCTAAGTATACAGTAATCTAGCTAGAACTTCATCATAAAAGTTTCCAAAGTCCCTATCGGTATTTGAACTCATGTTTATGAGGGGAAAGTTGTTTGAAGACCAGCCCTAACTTCTCGGCCACTTAGGTTCCAAGTCAATGTATGTTACAAGAAAATCATTATGCCATATAACCCGATTTATTGTAAGAAAGTCTTCAATATCAATATTCGTCATTAAATAATTTCATCACAAAAACCTTGGCATGGTAAAAGAGAACATATTAAAAACGATTATATAATGAAATAAATCGGTTTATTATTTAAACGATATTGCGTTGTATTCAGAAGTGTATGGTTAGGGTTAGCCAGTGCTAATGTGGAGCATAATTTGTACTGCAAAAAGGCTCAATTTTCCGATCCTGCTTTACACTTACGAACTTTCGCTATATGTATATGCAGTATTTCGATAGAGCGGAAGTCAGTGCGCGAGCATGCGCTTTGCCATATCTCTTTCAGTTACCGCTCACGTTTTAAACTCGGTTGCTATGAAGCGACACTAAGTGTACATGGCTTTTTCAACTAAAACATCAGACAAACACATTTAAACAATACACATAAACTACACATAGTCGTTTTCCATATTAATATTTTGCATTTAAACTGATAGTCAAACAAATATCTCAATATTCTTAACGATTTAATGTATTGTTTACATGTGATGACAGTATAGGAACCATATATAGATAGCAAGCAAATTAAACAAAGGTAAAAAAAATTGTCCGTTTCTGAACAAAAAATCGAATAAATAAATACACAGTCTTTTTAAAAGGTCCCTTTTTTGAGTTTATTTGAAAGGGGAATTTGGTGGAATTTTAGACAGTGAAACAGGGAGTTATCATTCATGGCTAGGGAATGTGGCCGACTGAAATTATGCAAGCAAGTTTGTAAGTGCTTTATGTTCAATGTTTCCTTGTTGGGCGTTTTATGGGCTTTCCTTGTTGATCTTGTTTATCATATTTTTTACATAATTTCGTTCTTTTTTGTGATATATTCATAAGAATCTGTGGACAAAATAAAGATAAATGAAGCTTATATTAAAATAAACAATTGTATATTCATGTTTTACGGAATAGCTTGAATATGGTAGAAAAAACCATACAAACACAGGTATACCATTTGTATAAACCACTTCTGCAGTTCCTGTGATTATGGGTTGCTTCACCGTGTGGTTTAGCAAATCAAATCAGTTACTATTTCTTGCATTCGCTTGTCCATCGCAATGTCGTATTAACCTAACAAACGCACGTAACTATAGTCCTTGATTAGTTTTATCATGTCAAAATCAATATAATGGATTAAACCTTGTCTGTTCTGAGATGTATCGATGTCAATTGCAAATAGAACCCATTCTGTGGAGTTGTGGAAATATTTATATGACAACTTTTATCTTAGAGAAGTTCAGACTAAAAATTACAGATCGTGTCCTTTAAATCCGTAGCATCCCTATTCAGCGGAAGTTTGTGTTACTTACAATTTCATTAGTTATAAATATAAGCAAAAATATATGAACAGCAACTCAGTTAAAAGAACAGAATAAAGCAAACATACAACATATTTAAAATAGAGAAAAAACTGAATCCCTAAAAGACGCCCAAAACGACAAAATTGTGAATGTTGCAGGCTCGGTTTAATTCAGCGTGTTAATGAACAGTACTGTAAAGTACAAGCTACCGTCAAGGCCCCTTAACAGAGGCTTAAGCATTATTCAAAATTTTAACACTAAAATGGTGTAATTTTGAATTTAGAACCATCCTCATACGGTGGTTATCATGGAACCTTCAATGTGACACGTTAGTGCCAGTCCATGAGAAGCGGCGTATGGTACCCGTGTGTGCTCTAACCGAGAAAACAATAGGATGAAATAAATGAAAATGAATTTTGAAAGGGGATCTGAGGTTATGAAGCCTGCATATTGCAGACAATGCGTCAAAGACAAATTTAAAAAAACATGCAACATATCCTAAGGGTGATTATACATTATTCAAGTTGGAATACTGGAACCACACAAGTTGATAAAGGTCAAACAGAAGCAAATATAAACACCACATATATGCACAATCAACAATAACGTCGTGCTGAACGATCTTCAAGGATCTACAATATAGGCAAATTTGTTTCCCTTGATTTATAGTTGATTGTGAAATTCAATGTTACAATGTTAAATGTTACAACATTTTAACATTTTAAAGTCATGTACAATAGAACCCTTGCGTAATTTAACACATTATCAAGTGACAATCTGACGTTGGCAAACAAGGAACGACAGTAAAGTATGTATACCGAAGGGACTTCACCTTGTTGCGAGTGTAATCAATATAACGAGTATAGATAAATTGTCAAATACTTTACGTTTAAAGATAAACTTACATTTCTCAATCGATAAATTAGTTTAAGTGAATTCATTACGCAAACTTGTTGAACTATGTTTATAAACTAAGGATAATTGACATGGTATTGTATTTATTAACTATCATAATGATTTAAATTTTATAAAATCAAATATATTAAACATTTTCTTTTCATTTTAATGTTGTGTAGAAAATTTAAAAGCAATGGTAAACAAATTCTCGATAAAATGCAAATGATAATGGAAAAGTTGATCAGGCGTTATAATCATACAAATTATTATAAGAAAGTTATTGTAAACTTCCCTTCGGATCTGATCTTTATTGGGACAGACTGTATATTCCGTTCACAATTGTAGTCTGAATGTAGTTTTATATTGTCATTGTACATGAAAATATTAGAGGTAACGTCGTTATGATTCTATATCAAGGTAGGGAGCGGTGAAATGTAGATTTAAAAAAATAATAGGTTTGTGGCAACACGAAGGTCTCTACTGAAATTTTGTTGAAACATTAATTTAAAGTAAACATAAATTGTAGAGAAATTTATTACATTAAACGAATGTCTTCTTGAGTTTACATAAAATATACATAATACTGGTTTACTGTTTATACATACTAAATCAATGTTTGAGATAAAGGTATATTTGTTTTACAAACGTTTATCATGTTCGGCAAATAACTAGCTGGAAAAAAAGACTTCAGAATAAGGGGTTTATCTAACAACGATGTTTGATATCGTATTGCAAAAAGATAACGAAACAGTCACACACAACTTAAAGATAAGATAACTTATAAAATCTTATACTTATAACTTAATATATTTAAATGCCTAAAAATGAAGACTGCTTACCTATTATCATTTGAATGCTAACGATACATTCCGAAGGACTTTGAAAATATTCACCTAGAACATTGAATATTGTCATGATTCAAAACGAAACAAGAGCAAAAACTTTAACGGCGACCAAGTTTTGCTATAAACAAATATCATGTGATGAACCACACTTTAACATTGACAGCAAGTTTGGCTAAATCTACAGTAAAGTTATTTTGACACTCACCATTTACACTAAAACGGCAAAATACTACAATTACAATAAAAAGAAACATCTGTATAAGAAATTTTACCGAATATTGATGTGCGAATTTGATATTAACTAAATGAACAGATCCACTGAGTCATGAAATTATATAGAGGATATTTGTTTGTTTCGCATGCTAGATCGATACAATTATATTTCACTGAGTGGACACTAGATACAAATTGTTTTTACGAGTGGCGTAGCCATGAGGTAATACATAATAGCTGCTGTTCACGACTGACATATATTTCAATTTACATGCAAAACAAACACATTTTCTATTTATTATCGCGTGACCGCCACAACTTTCCTTTGAAGATCGGCGTTCTCCAAATTTCAGTATTGGGGTGCTTTTGGTTTACATGTTCTACTTCTGTGAAGACACGTGACATTATCAGGTTTTACACACCTCCACTATTGTGACAAGTCTATATTTTTCGGATAGACCTGTATTAACAAAAAAGAATCCGTTATGAGGTCTATCTTTTGCACGTGCACATGTATGTTCTAGTCAGACAGACCCGGTCATGAAAAACACGTGAAAATATAGACCTGCCTATGCGTAGACAAAAAAAAAACAAGAAATGCAATCAAAAATTGAAAATGAAAATAAAATGTAAATAAATGATTGTTATAATATTCCTGTCTTACAAAATCTGGATACATTCTTTTAAACAAGATAATGTTTATTGCATGCACTTAGAAATTATTCCAACATCCCTATATAAAATAAATGGATAGCATATGAAAGTTAGGACACATTTAACATTTTTCCAATCGCGTCATTTTTCAAAGTAATAGTAATCTAAGCGCTTCTTTTGTCATTAAGTTCACAATATAACAAAAATAAATGCTTTAAGTTTTCTTACATTTCAATGAAACTATAACAGTTATCACCGCACACTAATCACGATTCTAAATCACATCCATAAAAAAATCATAGTAAATAAAAATTGTACCAAACATTCATATCGAAAAAATATAACAAAAATATGTCCGTTTCATTTGTGATTCAAATAAAGTCCATTTGATATACGCTTTGCCTGTGAAACCGCAGCTACCCACAGTTCATAGCAAAGTCCCTGGTAACAGTCCCACCCTCGGGATCAATCAGATTGTTAAATCCCCGTAACCCCCCTTTTTAGTTAGGCATTATCCTGCCTTTCTATTCAACCCGCGAAAAATCAAAACTGATTTTCCCTGAAAACCTTCGAATCAAGAGCTTAGGTCAAAAGAACGTTAAAGATATAATCCAAACCTTGCTTATAGTGACATGCAGATACAAGTACTTAAAGTGGATTGGTCTACAATGGACACATCTCCCATTAGTTATTTAAATATCGACAAAAACGATTAGGATATTATAAAAAGAAGTCTTGAAAAAGAAATGTTTATATGAAGTATAAGTGATTTAGTATAAACATTTATATGATGAGCGATCATTTTTATTCTAGAACACTTTATAATCTGCTATATAAAATATAATTTCGGATCATGTATCTTACACTTGTCATGCAACAATATACATCTGTAAGTATTTCGTGGTCTGCTGGGTATTCGGACATTTGCCCTTCAGACATTTGTCCCCGGAGTTTTCTCCCTTTTTGCAGTGGCGGACATTTGCCCCCTCATATCTGTTGAAAGGTTGGACATTTGCCATCCCCCATGTTTTAAAAATGTTAAAAAATATAATTGTTGAATTGTTTGTTGTAAAAATTAAAATTCATCGCCTACTGTCGAAATTCCATTCTGCTTCAATAAACAAAAACTCTCGCACAAATTTGTGAAAACAAATTAACATCCATAAATAAAAAAAAATACATAAAATATATACACGAGATGACCTCTGACAAGTTACAAGTCGCCACAGCAAAAAAGGGGCAACTGTTCTGGGGGGGGGGGGGCAAATGTCCTAGATTCATTCTTTTACATAAATTCAATTACAGACCTATTCACTATATTTTTATTATTGACAAATTGCACATTTAGTTCAAAGTTCAATGCAAAATATATACTATATTTTAGCAGAACGTTGATAATAACTAACCTATTAATGCGTTGTGTTAAAAAATCATCTTTGTGCATTACATCAAATGTTTCGATCCGCTATTGCTCAAGCCATTAGTTAGACGGTGTGTAAGTTAGATATCGGCCTCGTACATCGATCTTTCTGTTTAGGAAAGACCTGGTCACGAATTTCACGAAACACCTCGAGCGCTACGCGCCATGAAATTCGTGACCAGGTCTTTCCTAAACAGAACGACCTCGTACTCGGTCGATATCCTATACATGACATTTCTCAGTCTTCTGCTAAATTAGCTAAACTGATACTTTATGATCAAACGGTGAATACTTCCAGATGCTTTGAAGCATTTAATATCCGCCTTTTTGAATATTTAAACTAATCATTCGTTGATAATCATCTATTAATTAATTTATCTTACTTAACACATTTTACGCGAAGTTACCTGGCTTACACAACGATTACACTATCTTTTGGGTATATACGCGGTTTCGTTGCAGTGATTTACTTCAGGCTGCACAAATGCAATACAAATAAACTCTGTTTCTTTTAAAAACAATATAAAATGGTGTTAATAGTGTTCAAAAATCAAATAACTATTAAAAAGTGTAGATTATTAAATTAATTTTAGCCACCCAATATCCTAAAATGGAACATTCCCACACAAGAATTTATAGTCCTTTTCAAAAAAATAAATAAATGGAGTAACACATTATCACTATTGTCAACCCCGTTAAGCAAACAATCTGTCTTGTGACCTAACAAGGTATTTTTGATTGTATTATTCGCTGTATGCTCACATGCTTGTTATCATGGCTTGAGTTTAATAAAGTTTATGTTGTTGCTGTTGTCTAAATGAGGTATCAGAACGCTTTGGGGTGCTCTTAATGAGGTAAAAGTACACTTTCTCGAGCATGCCCCGTATATTATCTTATTTCAAATTATAAAGTGAGTATACCTGAAAAAGAGCAAAACAAAACATTACACAGTCGAAATAACTTTTTTTTTCTTAATATTTAGATATCATCTCAATCTTTTGTTTTCAAAACTTGAAAATGCAGTTATTATAAAGATGTTGACTCATGTGGAAAATAATCGCCGTTTTCTGCATCCTGACCTCGAGGACAAATCTGAAACAATGATCAAATTATTCATTTTTTATGCTTTAAACAATGCCTCCATTTTAAAGGAGGTTATGACCAGTAAGTCACTCAGTGAATCACTACACGAATGAACATAATACTCTAGCGTAAATATCAATAAATGGAAGAAGTGTTAAGAAAAAAAAATCACTAGATTTCTACATTGTCGTTAGTTATAAAAATTACGCGTAGAATATATACCTCTGAAATATACACCGGAATTCTTACCAACAATATTTCCTAGATTATATTTTGAAAATGAGCTGGAAGGGTGATTGATATTTCGCATTCAGAAAAAAATGCATCAACATACCTCGTCAAATGGTTATTTATGCCCTGTTCATTCAACGGCATCTAATATGTGTATTTCTGAGATGTGTGAAGTTGACGGCCTGGCGGCCTGGCGGCCTGGCGGCGTGAAGTTGCGGCCCAGCGGCCTGGCGGCCTAGCGGCCTGGCGGCCTAGCGGCGTGAAGTTGGCGGCCCAGCGGCCTGGCGGCCTAGCGGCG
Source organism: Ruditapes philippinarum (assembly GCF_026571515.1). Classification (NCBI taxonomy): domain Eukaryota; kingdom Metazoa; phylum Mollusca; class Bivalvia; order Venerida; family Veneridae; genus Ruditapes; species Ruditapes philippinarum. The sequence continues at coordinate 8,791 of NW_026864478.1, read as the reverse complement.
TGAAGTTGGCGGCCCAGCGGCCTGGCGGCCTAGCGGCGTGAAGTTGGCGGCCCAGCGGCCTGGCGGCCTGGCGGCCAAAAAATTTTAATGTTGTAAAAATGTTTTTTAACAATAAAACGGCATTTAATGAAGTTTTAAAGATAATTATTGTTATTTAAACGATATATCTAAAGAAAAAATCACTTTCAGAGATTTTTTTAATTTTGTCATTTTTGTGAAGTTGGCGGCCCAGCGGCCTGGCGGCCTAGCAGCCAAAAATTTTAATGTTGTAAAAATGTTTTTTTAACAATAAAACGGCATTTAATGAAGTTTTAAAGATAATTATTGTTATTTAAAACGATATATCTAAAGAAAAAAATCACTTTCAGAGATTTTTTTAATTTTGTCATTTTTGTGAAGTTGGCGGCCCAGCGGCCTGGCGGCCTAGCAGCCAAAAATTTTAATGTTGTAAAAATGTTTTTTTTAACAATAAAAACGGCATTTAATGAAGTTTTAAAGATAATTATTGTTATTTAAACGATATATCTAAAGAAAAAATCACTTTCAGAGATTTTTTTAAGTTTGTCATTTTTGTGAAGTTGGCGGCCCATCGGCCTGGCGGCCTAGCAGCCAAAAATTTTAATGTTGTAAAAATGTTTTTTTAACAATAAAACGGCATTTAATGAAGTTTTAAAGATAATTATTGTTATTTAAACGATATATCTAAAGAAAAAATCACTTTCAGAGATTTTTTAATTTTGTCATTTTTGTGAAGTTGGCGGCCCAGCGGCCTGGCGGCCTAGCAGCCAAAAATTTTAATGTTGTAAAAATGTTTTTTTAACAATAAAACGGCATTTAATGAAGTTTTATAGATAATTATTGTTATTTAAACGATATATCTAAAGAAAAAATCACTTTCAGAGATTTTTTTAAGTTTGTCATTTTTGTGAAGTTGGCGGCCCAGCGGCCTGGCGGCCTAGCAGCCAAAAATTTTAATGTTGTAAAAATGTTTTTTTAACAATAAATTGGCATTTAATGAAGTTTTAAAGATAATTATTGTTATTTAAACGATATATCTAAAGAAAAAATCACTTTCAGAGATTTTTTTAAGTTTGTCATTTTTGTGAAGTTGGCGGCCCAGCGGCCTGGCGGCCTAGCAGCCAAAAATTTTAATGTTGTAAAAATGTTTTTTTTAACAATAAAACGGCATTTAATGAAGTTTTAAAGATAATTATTGTTATTTAAACGATATATCTAAAGAAAAAATCACTTTCAGAGATTTTTTTAATTTTGTCATTTTTGTGAATTTGGCGGCCCAGCGGCCTGGCGGCCTAGCAGCCAAAAATTTTAATGTTGTAAAAATGTTTTTTTTAACAATAAAACGGCATTTAATGAAGTTTTAAAGATAATTATTGTTATTTAAACGATATATCTAAAGAAAAAATCACTTTCAGAGATTTTTTTAATTTTGTCATTTTTGTGAAGTTGGCGGCCCAGCGGCCTGGCGGCCTAGCAGCCAAAAATTTTAATGTTGTAAAAATGTTTTTTTTAACAATAAAACGGCATTTAATGAAGTTTTAAAGATAATTATTGTTATTTAAACGATATATCTAAAGAAAAAATGAATGGAACCAAAGTAGCAATATATGAGTTGGTTATACAAATTATTCAATATATGGAACCAAAGTAGCAATGTATGAAACCAAGTGTCCTTCTATGAAACCAAATTATCAATATATTAAATCATTTTTAAAATATATGAAACCATTTTATCAATGTATGGAACCAAAGTAGCAATATATGAGTTGGTTATTACAATATATGATTCCAATAATTCAATATGTGGAACCAAAGTAACAACGTATGGAACAAGGTGTTCTTATATGAAACCAAATTATCAATATATTTATTCATTTTTTACAATATATGAAACCATTTTATCAATGTATGGAACCAAAGTATCAATATATGAGTTGGTTATTACAATATATGATACAAATTATTCAATATATGGAACCAAAGTAACAATATATGGAACGAGGTGTCCTTATATGAAACCGAATTATCAATATATTAATTCATTTTTACAATATATGAAACCATTTTATTCAATGTATGGAGCCGAAGTATCAATATATAAGTTGATTGTCACATTATATGATACCAGATATTCAATATGCCCTTTATATGAAAACCGAATTATCATTATGTTAAGTCATTTTTACAACATATGGAACCATTTTGTTAATGTATCGAACCAAAGTAGCAGCTAGTATATAAGTTGATGTTACATTCTATTGATAGCAATTGTCATTATATGGAACCAAAATAGCCTATTTTCAAGTCAACAAGTCAAAGACCGAGGTCACTGGGTTCTGTTATTACAATGCATAAACTTTTTCATGAAATCAATTATTATTTGACAAGTTATTTTTTAACTTTGTCAGTAGATTAACCTTGATGTGTCCTTCTGGCACTGCCTATTTTTGATCAAAAGTAAAGGTCGAGATGAACTTATTTTTTAAATATGTTTTTGTTAATGGTCAGTACGACTCAATAGCTTAAATTATGACATACAACTCCTACATATATAACGATAAGTTTTTGCCTGCCCAGCCCATTTTAAGTGAATGTGACGTTAATTTCAAATATTTCCTTATAGTATGCAGTCAGTATGCAGTCAGTGAAGCACGATGTTCTTTAAACAAGGACTGTAATACCAGTGCAAGGATAGAATACAGCCTGTAAAAAAGTCCCGTCAGTATAATGACATTTTGGTTCAATATATTGCTACTTTGGTATCATATATTGAAGAACTGGTATCATATAATGTGAAAATCAACTTTTTATATTGCTACTTCGGTTACATATATTGATAAAACTGGTTTCATATATTGTAAAATTGATTTAATATATTGATAATTCGGTTTCATATAATAGCATCTGGTTCCATACATGACTTACTTGGATCCATATATTGAAGATCTGGTATCATATAAAATTACTACTTAAATGGTAAAACGATATAATGTTGAAATATTTCATAAAAGATGTACAGTATTTGTATGATACACGTATTACTAGTAATATCGACTTATAACAAATAAACCGGTTATTATATGAAACTACCGAATTCCCTCATTGATGCCTCAATGTTGTTGTTTTTTTGGACACGGGTTGATATGCACTTGTGTACAGTTAGACATCATCATAAATGTAACAATATAATGAAGTTAAGTATGCTATATATTGATCCATATATTCAAGTTATAAATATTTCGTAATCGTAGTGCGTTTAAAATAGTTTGATTTTTAAAATGCTAAATTTAATTAATTAATTAATCACTTGACATGTAGCAGTTTGCTTTAAAACGAGGGGAACAAGAAAACAAATACAAAAAAAAATAGAAAAAGAAATTGGGAAGAACAAAATATTTTCAAACGATCATACAAAAGACAGACAAAAGAAAAAAAAAAAAAAAACAAAAAACAAAATAACATCATCACTATGTCATGTATGAGCGTCGGTTTCGAACCTGTGAGTGCATTTCATAAGAAGTTACAGTGACCCTGATTTTACCAATTTAACCACTACGATGGTACACATTTTTATTAGAAATTATACTATAATAGTCGTTGACACTTTCAATCTCCGATAATATGCAGACTTACCCTTTAATGGACTTTCCCAAAAGTACCGTTAGAACCAAATTATCATCTCGGGATAATAGGTAAAACAGCTTTTTTGAAGAAGAGAATATAATACAAGATAAGAAGTACCATTTAAAACAACTTTATGGCAAATTTGGTAAAGTTGTTGGTATACGATACGACTTAAAATTTTACCACGAGTTCGAGCCTAAGAAATTGTCTAACAATTTTTCTTTCCTTATTTTTTATCAATTTTATGATATATGCAAATGAATTGGGATATCAAGGTAGTTTTGTTACAATATCTAATAATTTTAATACACAGATTATAATATTTTTTATCTTGTGTACATTGAAAACAAAAGAAAAAGTGAAATGAGAAGTAAATAAAAAAAATAACACAACACAATAAAAATATTCTTCATACAGAAATAATTTTTGCGAATCGAACATGCCTTGCATTGATATTCAAATAGAAATTTAACTAACAGTCTTACCTACTGCGTCAAGTTGACAGTTGGCAAATTAGTAGTTTTTTTATTTATATAGTTGAAAGATGATAAATACAATATGATATCTGTTTTTACACCGTTATAGTAGACTTGACCATTATGTTACTAAATAATTATAATTAAAAAATGTTGTTTGAAAATTTTCGTAATATTTGCTGGAAATCACTGACCAGCGAATTGCGTAGCTCATCTACACAAACGTTATCACAGATATATATCTGACTTATATTAAATTTGCCATATTTTCAGACTATTTGTTGCCATAGCAACCAGAATTTTCAACATAGGAAGAAAAGAAAAAGACGTGCATAATCTCCATACTGCCATCTATCCATATATCAAGTTTCATAAAAAAATTATTTTCAGTACTTTTTTGCGTTATCGCGGGATCCAGTTTTGTGGACGGTACAACCGGTTTCAAAACATATTAGAACAGAAAAGGCCCCTATATCGGAAATGATATATGGGGTTTATTTAAGAAATAAAAAATGGCCTTCGGGGAAAATGCAAGCTTACGGACTGGTTGGTCTGGCCCGAAGCGCAGCTGAGGTCAATATACCTTCCGAAGTCTGACCAACTAGTCCCTAAACTTGCATTTTCCACGAAAGGCCATGTTTTATTTGTTCTATTATACCGAATCTAAATCCTTTCATCCCCTTGTTTTGTGCTGTCATTTTTACTATTATTTGCTTTCAAATAATAATTTTACTTGTTCAGTGTGTGAAATATCTCAAACCCTAAACGGATTTTGTGTATGCTCTTCTTTTAATATTCCGATTACCGGATGATTTAGGAGTTGTGATTCCATTTTTGTTAATGAAATTCAATATTAATTGAATGTTTACTAGGCAAAATAACCCGGACTTTAAGAATTTCACAAAACAGTATAAATAAAATTTATAACTAAATTAAAAAAAATCATGACTTTTGATCAACATGTAGTACATTTATGTCTCTGATAAAAGAGACAAATCGCCTATCCATTTTGACAGTTATCGTCTGTTTGTGTCGTCGTGAAATTCGCACGTCGTGAAAGCTACGTTTAACCTGCGGTCTGGAGACCGCAGGGTATTGGTACGCGTTTAACTTTTGAGGCATGGAGGAGCACGTGACCTGTTTTCGGTACATGGAGGAGCACGGGATATGTAAACCTTACATGATTGGTTAATTGAACTTTCGAAAACCTGGCTGAATACCGTTTGTCGGTTCTTGACGGATTTACCTCTGGGAATTAGGCAGAATTACATCTAATTAGAACAAAATAACTGTTACGTATGCGAACAGAATTAATGCATTTATTCTATCTTGCTTGATGACATTGGAACTTGCATTATGCTTAATTCCATCTTGCTTGATGACATTGGAACTTGCATTATGCTTGATTCCATCTTGCTTGATGACATCGGAACTTGCATTATGCTTAATTCGATCTTGCTACATGACATTAGAACTTGCATTATGCTTAATTCCATCTTGCTTTTATGATATTTAAACTTTGCATTAATAATATGCTGGATTCCATTTTTCATTATTTCATTCAAACATTTCGTAGTGACCAATTCTTTCATTGAGTGATAACTATGAAACTGGAAAAAGCCATTTGGAATACTAAAATGTTAACGTTATATACCTTTATGTATAAGTTACCTTTCTTCATGCTCTATACAAACCATTTTACGGTTTAGTTTTTTTGTGTTACTTTTATGTAGAAGTCATTTAAAATTGACTATTTTTGTTCCCTGATGGATTCGCTTATATCCATTATTCAGTGTTGTATGCTTAATAAAGCTCGGTGTCCGAGGCTTTGTGGATTATGTTTGATCATCTTACATTATGATAAACAATTTAAACTATAACTGTTAAGGGGCGAGAACTCTGTTATCGATATCAACAGAATTTTTTCCACGATTCGCCTATCATCGGAATTTTCCGTATAGATACTGGCGTACATGTATATATAAATAAATACGTAGTAAGCGCTTAATACATAAATTGCAGTTGAAAGAATAAAGCTATAAATACAAGTAGTAAAGGATTATGCCAATATAATTGTATATATGTATACAGTCTTATTGAAAAAATATGCTCGTAAACAGTTATTCAAGTAATAGAAAGAGCACCGAAACACGAGGCTATCTGATTTGTACGAGGGGGCGTAGCCCCCGAGTATAAATCAGATTGCCAAGTGTTTTGTGTTCTTTCTCTTTTGTATCATAGTCAAACATGACAGCACGTTCCCTGTTGTCATCATATGAAAACCCCAGAAAAAATGAACCAATGAACGAGCATTTTGAATATGATATTTCTGCCCCTTTCCCTTTCTCTGCCGTCACAATAAGTAAACCCCAGCAAAAATGAACCAATCAAACGGGCATTGTCTGGAGTGCGGGTAACTGATACCTGCACTCCAGTTACCGCACTGTGCATGTAATGTATACGATTTAACTCTGACACTTTTTCAACAGAAAGGTCCCCAAACTATGATACAATGGGGCAGTTATACGTACAGTGGCGGGTTCAGACCCTGGCTCAAGGGCTGCACCTACCCCAAAATATACGTTCATGAGCTGGGATGGAATATATACGTGTCAGTTTCATGCAATAGTCTTCTTAGTGTACTCCCTTACCAAAACATATTATGTTATTACCCCTCACTTTTTTCGTAATGCTAATTTCCGCATAGGCCTCTGGGAGTTATTTTACTGTTAATGCAAGTGTACCACGTGACTAAAAATTTTGTACTGTTACATAGGTAACAGTATTTTGTTTAAGCGGTCACGTGGTCTATTTCCTAAATAAAATGAAAATAAAATGGCCGCCATTTTTTTTTCTCGATTCATTCTTATTTTCAACGTTTTAACCCCATAGGACATCGATTTCTCCTCTGGAGTCCCTATGACACTCATAAAATTTAGTTGTTTGCACCCTGGTGTGCTTTTCGCGTATAAAATATCTTTTTGCTCAATAGTCAAAAACTGGGAACATCCGTTTTCAAGAAACAACGGAATGATTGCAATGTAAATAATTATTGTGTGTCAAACTGGAACATGCAGAAGATTTAAGCATGCAACAAAGGATTATTTCACAAATTTAATCAGTGAAACGTTACAGATATGGTAGACATAGGATATCATCGTAAATTTTGTCAAAAACCATGCTAAGAATATTCTGGAAAAGAAGGATCAGATTTCACAGATCATAACCGTGTAAATGGGTTAGTGTTTTTGTGTCCTTAAAAAACCTAGCTTATTGTATGTTTTATGGGTTTGTAGATATCATCACATGCTTATAGAATAAAAGAAAAAGAAAAAACTTCTCAAGTAGGCATACAGTAAAGTACACTTAAAACTTAAAAGGTAAGGACAGTTTAGTTATTGTTACTCTTGGTTTATTTTTGTTACAGTACAGTTAGATTTAGTTGACAATTTCAGATGCATCTCAGTATTTTTTGTTCGGGGTAATTAAAATAAATAACACATGGGTTTGTGAGTAACAGTAAAAATATCAATCCCTCGTAAAATACTGTTACCCTCGGCTACGCCTCGAGTATTTTTTCTCGGGATGATATTTTTACTGTTACCCCACACACCCATGTTGTTATTTATATACTGTCATCCAGTTGTTAAAGCACCGGCCTAGGTACTGCGAAAGGTCTTTATCTAATGACTTGGACATTAAAAAGCAAAAATTTATTGGCCTTTTAACTTAATAAATGTCTCAGAGTCACTAAATAAGTGGCGAATAGGGTATGTAACACATTAAAATATACATGTATAATAAGGAAAGAAGGAAGTGTGTTTTTTTTGAACATGTGCATAGTCAATTACAAATGAGCCGCGTCACGACAAACCAACATAATGGGTTTGCGACAAGCATGGATCCAGATCAGGCCTGCGCGTCCGCGCGGTCTGATCAGGATCCATGCTTGTTGCGCTATCAGTTTCTCTACTTGTAAAAGAGTTGGAAAGAGAGTTGCAGGCTGGTCTGGATCCATGCTGGTCGCAAACCCATTACGTTGGGTTTTGTCGTGACGCGGCTCAAATGTTGGGCATATGTTTGTGTCTGATTATAGATCAGACATCCCGCACATCACCACCACATTCACATAACACAAATTTGTGCTTAATGATATACTATGCACATTTTTCAGTAAGATATTTTTATCACAGAAATTTAATGAAATCTATAAAATTCTTACTAAAATCTTGTTTTATTTAAATAAAAACACATACACATAATGTATAGGAATCTGCTTTTCTTATTACGGTCAAGTAAAGTTGTGCCTGTCTTTAAAAGAAACTTCCATATTTTTTTTTTGTAATAACACTATACATGTATATTCATACTGCCACTTACAGTGTAAAGGATTTAAAGCACACTATTTGTGGTGAAGCCAAATTATATTTATTTATTTTTACAGAAAAAAAATTAAGTTGTACTGTACTAAGTCGTTGGCCACGAGTTACTTATTTCGTTGCTCACGAAAAAAGTTAAGTCGTGGGGAACGAGATACTATATCGTAGCCACGAGATACTATGTCACGGCCAAGAGCTACTAAGCCGTTTTAGTCGTGGGGAACGAGATAACTAAGTCGTGTCAGACTAGATAATTAAATCAGATTACACAATGATTTTTTTTTAACTTAGAAA